>NC_040036.1:40744851-40875741 GCF_003713205.1 Coffea eugenioides | reverse complement strand
TTCCTGTTCGGGTCAGTCCCGTTTTAAATTCCTGTTCGGGTCAGTCCCGTTTTAAATTCCTGTTCGGGCCAGTCCCGTTTTAAATTTTAAACTCCTGTTCGGGCCAGTCCCGTTTTAAATCCTGTTCGGGCCAGTCCCGTTTTAAATTCCTGTTCGGGCCAGTCCCGTTTTAAATTCCTTGTTCGGGTCAGTCCCGTTTTAAATTCCTTGTTCGGGTCAGTCCCGTTTTAAATTGTTCGGGTCAGTCCCGTTTTTAAAAATTCCTGTCCGTTCGAATCATTTTGCAGCCGAATACCACAGGTAAGTATTTGGTGTCTACTTCTTTGTCTCAAGTTTTTTCAAAACTCAAACAAAGAGGGGCAAACTGTAGACACCAAATTTTTAAATAATTTGTATGTTGCATCTAATTCATGATTTTGTTTTAGATTGTCTGCATTTTAGTTGTTACCTTTTTATTTGTCTTTTATTTGCTAATTATTTGTCATATTAATTTTGTTCACGTTTTAGTTTTAGTTTTAGTTTTAAGTTTTAACGTAAAATTTGTGAAAAAAAAGAGAAAAGAGGAAAATGATGAAAAATGATGAAAAATGAAAGAAAAGATCGAAAATGGTAATTTTGTTATTTTTAGTTTGTTTATTTTGATGTGTTTGTAATTAAAATTGTTGTTTTTATTATTATTTAGTTTTACTATTATTTTTGTTAAATTATTAAGTTGAGAAAAGAAAGAAAAGAAAAAAATCAATCCTATTTCTGCCGGTTCCAATTACACTTCACATTCCAGCACTTTCCAGCTCTAAGCCGACTCACATCCACTAATGCACACTACTATATCACTCCCAACTCACTACAGCAGTTAAGACAGCACTTCTGTTTCCCTTGTCTGCCACAATCCGAGAGTGAGAAAGAGTGAGAGCCGAACTCTTTGCTTCGTTCTTTTCTGTTCGTGAGCTGAAAAAAAAAAGAAAAAAACAGAGAGCTTGGCCGAATGAAAAAAGGAAAAATAGCAGAGAGGGGGTCTTCGGCAAGGGCTGAGGGGATCAAAAAGAAAGAAAAAGGGCTACGGCGAACTTGGGGGAAGAAAGCGAAAACTGTCGGGCAAGCAAATGAAAAGGGGAGGAATGGTTTCGGCTAAGAAACAGAGAGTGGATGGCTGGGCTGAAGGAAAAGGCAGTTGGCGGCTGTTAGCAGGGGAGAAACTGAAAAAAGAAAAACTGGAAAAATTGGGAAGGAGGTCTCGGCGAACAAAAACAAAGAAAGCAATAAGAGGGAAAAGAAAAACAGAGGCGGCAACTAATGGAAAAAACAGAGGAAAGAAAACAGAGTAAGCCGCGGCTGCAATCTGGAATTTGGAGGAGGAGTTTGGGGCAGAGGCGAAAGAACCAGAGGAAAGACGAATTTGGAAGAAGCCGCAACCGGAGCTGCCATTGCCGTCGCTAGAATCTACCACCATCGCCTGAGAATTTCATCAGAAAAAGTGCTTGCTGAAAAGGTATCTTTTCCTTCCCTTAAATTTCAGTTTTTCTTCAAGGCCCAAAGCTGGAAATCACAAACCTCATCTTCTGTGAACTTGTTCAAGCAATGTTTCTGTAATTATACGCCATTTTTGAATATACTTGCTCTCTGTATTGATTGGGATTGAAATTTCTTGTGTTTCTGACATCTTGGGGCTGATTATGATATCAATTAAGTTGAGAATTGGTGATGTTTTTGATGCCCAGTTGATGTTCGATAAAATGTTTAGTCGAACGTTCCATTTGAAGACAATTCATTTGCATTTTTAATGTGTGAAGAAAAATGGATTTTCAGCAGGTTTAATGCTTTTTAAGGCCGAATGGGCTGTTTTTGAGGGATTTTAATATGCTTGTGTTTGCCTTTTCTGAATTCGCGTTCCATCTTGAATTGGCGTGAGAGGGTTGTTTGTTCATGATTTTTGAATACGTATGCTGTATGGTTTGATTGGGGTTGAAATTTCTTTGGTTTCTGACGTTTTGGGGCTGATTATGACATCAATTGAACAAAGCTCTGCTGGATTTTTTCTTACGCCCATGTAATGTTTGATGAAATTTCCCAATTGAAAAACAAAGCTCTAAGGGCAAATTGACTTGCCCATCTGCGTGTGAGGGAGACAAAATTTTGGCAAATGCCTGCCAGAAGATAGCCAGCGAGTTCGCTGGTGAGGAACCAAGGGCCAAGAGTGTTTTACAGAAATTTCTGGTTTAGATTTTGTTTCATTTTTTTTCCTTTGGTTCTTGATTTTCTGTTTTACTTATGGACTTTGTTGCGTGATTTGAGTTTGTGTGAGTTTTGTTTCTTTTGAAATAAAAGGAGATGAAATTCTGGTGAAATTCGTTGAAGAAAAAGGAGTCAGTGAACCATTTGTTTGCAAAGATCTGGAAATTTGTAAATTGACCCCTGGACGTTGCTTTTCTTTAATTTCGACCCCAAAGTCTTCATGATTCCTCCAATTAAGTCCCTGCTTTGGTTGCATTTGAACCCCTCAAGCTGCCTTTTGTTCTGTCTTGAATCAGAGAATCAAATAATTTAACCAATTTTGTCCCTCCAAACGTTTTCTTCTTTAATACGGCTTTATGTGACTTTGGATAGATTAATTTTGGGGTTCAATGCAATTTTTTTAGTTGGGTTTTATCTTGTTGGGCTTCTCATAAGATATAATTCGGTTTGGGTCTGGACCTTTTGTTCGGGTTTAACAAATGGATTAATGATTGACTTTTCTGGGTTGTTGACATGGGCTTGAGAGATAAAGCCCATACGTTTTTAGTGGAATTTTGATTAGACTTAAGATGGGCTGGCTTGCTTGTTTTGCTTTGGGCTTTGGTTGGGCTTGGAAGGTTGTGGCCCAAGCAAATAAGAAATGGCCCAAGTGGCTTGATCCACTAAGAAACCAGAAAATGCATTTGCGAACCAGTCCCTGAATTTCTCCTTAACTGTACTGTGGCCCTAGACATTTTTAACTTCTTTTAATTCGGTCCTTACTTTAATTGCAAATAAGTCCTTGGACTCTATTTTCTTTAAT
The DNA here is from genome assembly GCF_003713205.1 of Coffea eugenioides. Taxonomy (NCBI): domain Eukaryota; kingdom Viridiplantae; phylum Streptophyta; class Magnoliopsida; order Gentianales; family Rubiaceae; genus Coffea; species Coffea eugenioides. The sequence goes on along the minus strand of NC_040036.1, from coordinate 40,872,707 downwards.
TTTGGCCCCAAAATTTTGCCAATCTTTGCAATCAAGTCCTTTCTTCTCTTGACTTCTTAAATGTGGGTTGTTGACATGATTTAATTGATTCAAATTCATGTTTATTTTATCCTTTGTGATTATTTGTTAAATAAATTGGTGCTTTGACTCTTTTTATTGTTTTGAAGCTAATATCTCATTTACTCGATTTCCATTGCAAGGGAGGTAACTTCTATATTCTTGAGCTTTTTTTTTCCTACGTGCTCCTACGTGTTATGTGAGAAATACATGTCTACTTTGCTTTCCTAGCCTTTCTTTAATTTCTTTTATTTATGTCATTTACTTTTGCTTTTTATTTAAGTTATTTTTAATGGGGTATGTGTACACCTCTTGGCTTGTAATAGATAGGGCTTGGAGGAGCATTCAATGAAGACCTATCGAAGACTTGTGCCTAGCTAGCAAATGTAATAGTTAGGGCTTTAATTGTCTCATGTGCCTTGCATGCTTAGTTGCTACGTGTTAATTTGCTTTGTTAGGGCCTTGCATCTAGTCGAGCATGCAAAATGTTATGTGCTATGTGTTTATAAGTGTTTGGCATGTCTACTCGCTTTCCATAGCCTGAATAAATGTGATGGATGAATGTACGTCACCACACTAGTCCAATGCTAGTTGTGGCTCATTATTTCATTAGGAATTCATAGAAAGGGCTAGTCCAACGCTAGACCCAATAGGATTTTTCCTTTGTTTTTCATTAATGCATTATTTGCCTGTTCACTACATATCATGCATTTTTCCTTAGTTTTATCATCTGGCATGCTCCTCGATTCCCCCTTCCTCTCATTTTAGGATTTTTACATTTCATGCTAGTTATAGGGTTCATTTGCCTGAAGAGTCCCCTTCTGATAAGGGAAACGAGCGAGTGTGGCTACTCGATAGCCTTAGCACGCTAGTTTCGCCTTCTAATCAAAGGGAAAATCGAAGTCGAAAAGTTAGGAGTCATTCCCATACCCGACCTGATGCATTCCCTTAGGTTCATTCATTCTCATTTATCACTTACTCATCCTTTTCAATTCACATTTTTCTTTCCTTATTGTTCATTTTGATTTCTACTTCACAAAATTGCACTTAATTACACCTATATGCACTTATCACTATATTTCATACACTTGCACACAAACACTTGGATTTTTCATACAATTTCACACATGCACCTTTTCATACACTTGCACACAAACACTTGGATTTTTATACAATTTCACACGTGCACCTTTTCGCACACATGCACACTTGCACTTTAGCCATCATTTGCATTAATCGACCTCTATAAGGTTTTCCTTCATTGGCCGCCACAACTCATGTGGTTGGGACCAAAAACCTTACAAGAGACATTTTAGAGTCTAGGATTGCATTTTTCTTTCCGTTTTGCATTCAGTTATATCCAACGTGCGAACATACATTGGGTAGAAAAATTAGGAAAATTGGCTTAAGTCACGCAACTAGCCCTGGCTAGGTCGAAGGGGTGCCTTGGATTTTTATCCTTGCCTTCCCCTTCGTCAAATGTGACCCCCGATCCCTCTTTTGGTTACGCAGACCCAAAAGTTCTCAAAAAGGGTTTATTTACTTTTTATTCAAAAACAAAAACACTTTTTGGGTGACTTGGTACACCCTAACTCTATACCAAGTGGCGACTCCATTTTTGATACAAAAAACCCTTTTGAACTTCACTTGGCCAAATCGTCGCATTCTAAGTCCCATGGCCTTTTACTTTTCATTCCGCACACGTTCACATGTATATCACACACACTCACACCACCACTCCACAACACTTTTCTTATCAAAAAGTGGGGCGCGACAGGTGTTTGAGAGTGTTTACAAAGCTTTCTAATTTCTGAATTGCTATATTCCATATGGAGTTCAAAGTTCCATGGATATTCTGCTGGAGTTTCAAAATCCATCAAGAACTAGAAAAACCACTTCCAATGTCTCTAGTCCAAGAATTCAAAATTAAATGGTGGACAGGATTCAATCAAGAATTTGGAGATCAAGCAAATGTGATAAGATTCCTGACAACTGGAGAAAAGCTCAAATGGACAAAAGATTCAACCACTACATCAACAACTTTGTCGCCCACTCCAACGGCAATGCCACCTACTCCAACAATTATTCTACCTAATCCAACCACTCCAAAGAAAAAAGATAAAGAAAAAGTGACCAGTGTGGCATCCGAGGCATTTTCAAGCGACTTTTTGATGAAAAAGATGATGCAGAATCCCGAGATGCTTAAAGAATATCTGGACTATCTACAAAAGCAAGATAAGGATGACAAAAGCGACAAAATAGAGGAGTCAGCAGGCTCATCAGAATCAACTTTTGATCCGTTTGGGGGACCATGCGGACAAGACCCAAATGACTTTTAAGTCACTCAACAATGCTGACAAAATTCAAAAGAAAAGTAATCGTTCAAAGCTGTCGGCCACTCTTCAAAAGCAAATGAAATTCAAATGAAGATGAAATGAAGATTCAAGTGAAGACCCGAGCCTCTATAAATAGAACTAGATTTTAGAAGATAGGCATCGGTGAATTAGCTATCCAAAAAATTAGAAAGTCTTTGTAAACACTCTCAAATACCATCCTCCGTTTCAAACCCCTTTTCAACATATCTCAATCACTCTTATTCCAAAAGTCTTAATAAAAGTCAAGGATTCAAGAAATTGTGCAAGCTTCCGTAGAACTTATTGCAACTCTCAAATTTTCATTGTAATTTTCAAGCTTTAGACATCATATTATGTTGGTGGTGCATACATTAGTAAAATTCAAGATTCCCGCCACCAAATGGGTACAACACCTCTTCAGCTAACGTTTGACAAAAGGTCTTTTATACAACAAGCTGGAACTCTCTTACCAATGTCATTAGCAATGTATTTTCCGCTTGTTTCGTTCTGGGACCTGGACCATTATCAAGGAAAAGATGATCAAAGACTCAGTACACAACTCACCTCTCATTAAATTTACTCTATATAAATCATTAGTTTATGTCCTGATTCCATTTTTATTAATACTAACCATTGAACAGACATCATGTGTGCTGTCATTCAAGCATTACCCCAAAAAATGACTGGTGGAGCCAAACCATCTGTTATCCAAGAATTCATTGTTCTCAATGAAGAGTAAGCAAAAACACATTTTCATATGCTTTATCTTAGCTAATCATCAACATCCAATGATTTGAACTTCCATTGTATTTCTTTTAACTTTCTCAGACAGCGTCCAATTGTCCTCACACTTTGGGAACCTTTTGTGGATAATGAAGGAGCTCAACTTCTTCAAATTGCACATACCTACCCAATTGTTGTCATTTTCAGGCCTATAGTAACTACCTTTTATGGTATATTTTCCAGAATACAAACATTTGTATCTATAGTACAAAGCCTACAAATCAAATACTCTAACACAGCTTTCATATCATTACAGGTATCTCTCTAAGGACTAAAGGAAGTACGAATATACTTCTTGATCCTCCATTCCCACAAATTAGCACATTGGCAGGATGGTATGCACTCTTCCACACCCAAACTTCCTTCTCCATTACTTACATTTCTATATAAGTATCACTCATATAATACAAATTAATAAATATACCACTATTAATACCGTTGCTCAGTACAGGATTGAAGAAAACAAGAACTACATTGACAAGATAAAAGCACAAAGACTATACCAAAAGCAAACCAAAAGATCAGCCCCCACTCGAAAAAGATATTCGACAGATCTCACAAATTCTTGGTGCATACATTTTGGTAAGCTAATAGACTAACTTAATTGCAGACATCAAGCTTACTTTATATTCAAATGCTGTCATTATAAAATCTATCAAACTCATTTTAAATTATATATGACCAGCCAAAAGATTTCTGGATAAAAGGAACAATCCAGATTACAAATTCTCGCCAACACTTCTATACTGCTAGCTGTGCCGATTGTGGTTGTACCACCAATGCACCTATGGACTTTTAATTCTCATGCCACAATTGTAACAAGAGTCAAACAAAACCCATCCCTAAGTAAGTCATTATCCCATTCACCGCAAAAAACAACTCTTATTCATCATACTTACATATATATTATATATATATATCTGTATATACACGTATATCTATTTATCCATCTAAAAATGCCTCTCTAGACACATAAATGTACAATTATCCATTTTCATATATTAACATATCATTTTACTATTACACATCTTTGTCTGCATTAATATATTATTTCCCATCTCTAACACACTTCAAAAACCTCTAACACAGGGCCAGACTATTTGTCCAAATATCTGATGATTCAGCTCATTTAGATGCATTTGTCCAAGACAATTATGCAAAAAACATAATTGGGCTCACAGCAGCACAAATCTATCAACAAATATCATCTGTGAGAATCACTAAATTACCCAATCCAATTTTTACAGTATTTCATAAATTTATACAATAACCCAAAAAGTTCTCTTCTCTCATTCTCTTCGACAGGGACAAACAATTCCAATTCAAACGATTGATGATAGATTGTTTTCAGAGCCTGTCTTTTGTCAGATAAGAATCAGCTCCAACCATTCCACTCCACAAGGATTACCAAGCTTATTTCTCTCCTCCTATGTCACTGTTTTCCAACAACCTCTCCCTGCAATTGAAGCCAACCCACATGAAGAATCATCCATCACCATTGTCATAGGTCCATCCACCATATTTTTGATATATGAAAAATAATCTGCTGAAGCTCCAAGTAACCAAACAGAACCAACACCAACTTCAAAGCTAAGAGATTCTGAAATCACTACCACAAATACCACATCCTCAGCAAGATCTTTTGCTAAACGCAAGCTAGAACTGGAACCTGACAAAGATAGCAAACAGCCAAAACAAGGTAAACAATGTAATGCCATATAAAAAATAGCTCCTTTGAACCAACATTGCATAATCTCTTTTAATGCCTTTAGGCCATATCTTTTGGTACAATCTGTTCTAGATCTTTTGTCTGTCTAACTGCAACTTCTGCGAACATGGTTAACAATGTAATGCCATATAAAGAACAGTTATTTTGAACCAATGTTGCATAATCTCTGTTAATGCCTTTAGACCATATCTTTTCGTACAATCTGTTCCAGATTTTTTGTCTGTCTAACTGCAACTTCTGTGAACATATATAGGTCTATGAGCTATTATACCAACAGCTCTGTCTCTTTTTGACATCAAAACATACCATGACCAACTGATATAAGATTTTTTTATCCATTCTCCCTCTACAACCCGTGAATTCTCAACTAACCTCACCCCATTAATCATTGATCACAATATATATATGGTCATTATATAAAAAATTTACTCTGAATCTGTAAACTATTCAGTATGCCAAAACAATTTTTCAATCAAAATACTTCATTATCATGTATACCATTATTATATCCCCTGTCCAACATTCCAATACACACAGGCAAAGCACCTATACCACTTCCGTCCACACAAAAATGATATTCTAAAACTCCATTACTATCCTCACACCTGGCAAACAAACTATGAAAACAACTACCTTTCAAAAAGTTGCAAAAAATTAATCAAAAACCATGCTATAAAACCATAATGCATATTAATCATTAGTTATTTACAAATAAATAAATATTTTGTACAAATATTTAACAATGACTACATTAAAATATATCCAATCTAACACCTAATACTCAAATATTCAACTCTACCAATACTAATATTTTGCTTATGTACACACATATAGACAAAATAGGCATTGAATGTCTAATTAAATCAACAAAAACTAACAAACAAATTAACTATTATCCCAACACTAATAACATCTTCCTCTATTACCACCCTCTAACATGTGCAACAAATTAACAAATGACATTAATATTATCTTCTATACACACAACAAACAAGAAACAAAAACATGCTCCACCTAATAGAAAAGACAAAAAAAGCAATATATATATACCCAAAAACATCATCATAGATATTCACATGACCAATGACAAACTACCATATCAAACAAAACATCACACCACTAACTCAATTATTTCATTTCTAACCAAAAAACACCAATCACATGCACCTATGCATTATTCCCCATATCTAACGTTCATCACTGCACCATATCTAAAATACTCACAAAAATTGAACAAATAATAATAAAAATATTCAACAAACAAAATATCAAATCAAACAAACTCCCAAAGACAGCAACTAAAATATTCATCAGAAACTCATCTTATCATTCAAAAATATTTCAAAAAAATATCCCCACAAACACACAACCACCGCTATAAAACTAGCTTTAGCCCTTTGCAATGCTCATTCATCAAATCTTTCCTACGCGACCATGGATGCCAATCTATCAGGTATCTTTCTGTCTAAGTTCCTATGCCTTCAATAACAATCTATACATAGCATTGCACCAAACACAAAAACTTCCATTATACTTACTCAAAACCCAATCATCCACAGATACCGCTTCCTCTACAAGACATCAAATCGAAGACCCAGCTCCAAAATTATGCTTTGTAATACGACACAACAACATCTCCAATCCGGTACTCATTCAACCCATATTTATAACTTTCTATGAAAAATACTTCACACAACTACATCACTCTATCTTATTTGCAAAAAATTCCAACATCATTCTTCAATTCCATTCAACAACAAATTCAAACTACAATATTTCTCAAGCATGGACACAGGTAATGGCAAATCCAACTACAAGGACAATATTTTGCACTTGGCTGGAATGCATATATAATCGACAGTGCCATACAAAACTATTATCTAATTTTATTTTTATACAATACACAAAAACATTTTGACACAATAATATTCAATGGACACCAATTCCAAAACTATCTACCATGGACGGCTCTTTTCTCAACAACAAACATAAACCCATCTACTATGAATCCAGGTAAGACCACTTTTCGCTACAAAACTATAAACCATTTTCATAATTAAATCTTGGCTAACAATTTTATCCATCTATCCATTTCAGACCCAACTCAACATCCACCAATACATAGAACCTATTTCTCATCATTAAGCCCAAACTTTCACCAAATGCTGACAAAAAACGTAGCTTTCTACCATTTATACTCCATCAATGATAGACTGCAATTGGTAACTTCACCATCCTTTACTACATTCACAACACACCACCTTTCACAACATAAAACACATTATGTACACCAATGCTATTTCTAATAACTTGTGCAGAAAATCCCCAAACCCCTGAGGCAAGGAATAAATACAAAACGAACACCACTTCTCAAGCTCACTACAGGCTGCAAAACCATTTCAAAGAACATAGAAGGCAAATACATCACAAACAACTGGAACGTCTTTACCGACGAGCACGATATGAAATCAGGCCACACTATCGTATTTCTTCTCTCCACAAAAGTTGAATATACAGCCCTCATATTCAAAAACACTAACGTAGAAAGAATATATCCTTGGTACCACTGCCACTACACTTGAATAACTACAAAATTCACATATCTATTCACCTATATAACAAACATATTATTTTCCATATAACATACAAAATTGTCCCAATCACACAATAAAATCCATCACCCCCAACACAGGCTGGTAGTGGAGAAAATTGAAGAGTACAAGTATCAAGTGCCTTTTTTTGAATGTTGGGAATCAGGCAATGGGCTATGGGAAGTTGCTTAACCAACTAAGACATATGTTTTTTCAATTAATGAAGGTACCTGCACATGTAAGGAATGAGATATGACCGAAATCCCAAGTGTTCATGCATGTGTTGCTATTGTGAATAGTGATCGAGAACCAGCTGATTATGTTGATGATTGGTATACTGTGGAAACCTACAAAAGAGCCTACATGAACCTTATTGTACTTGTTCTAGATCAAAGCAAATGGGTTGACTCTAAATCTGACCTAGTGAGCCCTCCTTTTCTAAGAAAAGCACCTGGCAGGCCAAAAAAGAAAAGAAGAAAAGGGCCTAATGAGAACCAACAATCTAACAAAGTTAGCAAGAGGAGCATTCCAATGCATTGTAGTTATTGTGGTCATTCAGATCACAATGTCAGAGGCTACAAAAATTTCGGATGCTTATATGTAAGGAAATGGAAGCTTAAGAGGAACCAGGTAGTGGTAGTGCCAATTACTTCTTGTTAGTTTCATGATTGAAGGGCCAATTTTTGCATTCTAATCTTATTATCCATTTTCTTGCAGGTTCCAGGTGTTGCTGATAGCAATCCACAAGAAATAGCCACCTTATTTAGAAATTTAAAAGCTAGCAGTTCTAGGAATATTATGGGTGCCAATAGAGGAAGGGGTATTAGTCGAGTTAGAGGCAGAGGAAGAGGCCATGGTAGAGGTGCAACAAATGGTCCATTATGTGGGATTGGAAATTGGAATGGTGTAGGAATGTCAACTGGATCCACTTTTATTTATCATTCACAAATGGTGAAAATCTCACTTTTATCACATCTATGCTCCAAACCTTATTCATTATGATATCACTAACATTTGTCCTTATTTAATAGGTTCCCCCATGTATTACACCAACTCAGTTTGCAAATGCAAGTGGATGTGGCGGGACATGGACATTTGGGGCTGCTACGAGAAAGTAACATGTTGTGAAAACCACTGCTGACAGTGCTAGTAAAGTACCAAGTGAAAGTGTATCTAGATCTTTAAGAAGCAACGTAACATCCAATACTAAAAATCAGGTTAGTGTAGATAATTTTCATAGAGTTTAGTTTTTGTTACTATCAAGTAATTTGCACTAATAACTAATTCTCAAACTTAAAAATCTACCTTTTAGGTTTGCAAAATATAGACCAAATTTGGAGTTCATTTACTATCCAGCCAAGGGTCCTCAAATGCTTCTCCAAGCCAAGTGGAAAAGTGACTTTCTGGTCATGTTGGACATGCTCCTAGACGTGTTGTTTGTTTTGTCCTATTGGATAATGATATTATGTTGCTTTTTTGCTGGTTGGTTGGTGCGTTTTAAGGTAGCAGAATGACTATTTATCTTTTATTTCAGGACAATTAGACACTTGTTGTAATGATGGTATTTTTATGGCAAGTAGACTGTGGAAAAACATTTGTTATTGTAAGCATGAAAATGCACCAAGTTGCTAAAATTGATATTTTGAATTAATATGTGTTGACAAATATGTTTTGTACATGACAAAAGTTCCGTTAGGTCTCTTTTTCAACTAATAATGTCTGGTTTCCAATTCCTTAATCTGTAAGAATTGCTTCAATTTGGAAAAACTCGAATGTTCTTATAATTTGGAAAATTATGAAAAGAAAAGGACCACTAGGGAAAATTTTTTTACTAACATATCACTTGAGAAAAAATAGACCTTATAATGGAATAACTATAAAATTTTCCTTCTAAGATTGTCTTTGCTCGATGACGTGCAAACAGGTTATGAAATTCCACACTTCGATATCATCATATTTGCGATGTCTTGACAAGGTATTGCTTAAAATAAAAAATTTTGTGAATAATTTAAGAAAATAGAGGAGAGAAAAGCCTTCTAATCCTTGTTTTATACTTAAAGTTGAAGCACGAGGGGAGGGTATTTTTGTCATAAAAGTTTTCACCAAACTTTAGTTAATTAGCAAGATAATTTTTAAATGGGTTAATGGTCAATTATCTATTTTGATTTAACAGATGGAGTTAAATGACTAAAAGTTAACGTTAGAAACTAAACTAATATTGGGTTGGGGTATAGTTTAAAGGTAAACTGATAAATAACTAGTTATCATTCATTTTTGACCTTGAGTTTCATGTGAACTCGTAACAACCTCTTCAAAATCCTTGCAGAATTTTTAGTCGTAGAGTTGTATCCTCCATTTTCTTTCTAAGAAAAAAAGAAAAGAGCCAAAAAAGAGATAACCAACAAAAAAAAAAACAGAAAAAAAGAGGGAATCTGAGGAACAAGGGGAGCTCACTGGCGCCGTCACCATTGCCAGAGTTGCTGTCTTCTTGCTGGAACCACCACCACCTGCAAATCATCATCAAGAAAGCACTGTGAGGTTTCCATAATCCCTTTTTGTTTTAATCTCTAGGTTGAGATCAATTTTTTTGGCTACTGAAATTGATATCTTCTTCCCGTATGCTTTGTTATGTGGATAAATGAAATTGGACAATGATACTTGCTGCAATTTCATTGTTTCCTTTTCACATTTTTCTGCCTGAATGAGGCTTGACAAGATATGTTCAGCTCAGCCATAGTCAAATTTCAGGAGAAATATTCAATTTTTGTGATGACCTTAATCTGTTTGACAAAATGCCCAGACAAAATGAGTTTGCCAGTGAACTGACCCGAGAGTGCGTTTGAGAGACATTTCTCCTTTAAATTCTGCTTCACTTTCCGTTTGGTTCTTGATTTTATGTTTTTTTTTTCTTGTGGATATTGTTTCATGATTTGAGTGAGAGAGAGAGAGAGAGAGGGTTTGTGTGAGTTTCCGGTGAATCGGAACGAGATTTCTGTCTGAAAAAAGAAGAACTATAGCCGAAGGTCTTTCTAAAATGAAAAATCTGACCCAAAGGGACAAATATACCCTTCACCGGTCGTGCAGAATATGTAAAATGTGGTGTTGCGCCGCAGAAGTCGTGCATTGGAGACTCTAAAACAGTTGGAAGACTAAATTGGCTAAGAAAAACCATAAAGGATGAAATTGATTTTAGTGTAGAAGTTTAGGGATGAAAATGGTGAAATTCCCTTGCTTTTTTCCTCTTCGCATAGCAGACACACGAATGCTACACAATTAGTGTTTGTATTTTTTGATATTTTCAGCTTTGTTTCGAAAGTGGAAAATCCTCGCAAGTGGTTTGGTGTCTCTTGTTCCGTTGCATCCTGGTAAATACATTTCTTGCCATTCTTTTTTCTTTATTTTTTTGCACCACGAACGCATATACTGTATAATCAGTATTTTTTTTTGTAATTTTCAACTTTGGTCCAAAAATAGAAAAGGTTTTGTAGTAAAATTTCTGTTCATTCCAGGTTAGTTTACCTTTGATTTGTATCATTAATTTGCTGAAATTTTTGTTAATATTATATGGGCTGATATTTTAAATATTTTAATATTACTGTTATGTGCCTATATGTTTGGCTATTTACTCTTATGATAAGTTTTTACTTATGCTTCTTAAGAAGATATAGCTGCACTTTACTGGTTTTATGTGGTATTTTAAGGCATCGAAATATTAATAAAGTATATTTAGAAAAACATTCTTATTGGCCAAAAAATCAGTGATTTTCTCCCCAATTTATGCTTACCCTTCCAATTTACCTTCTATGTACTCTATCTCATCTCCCAACCATGCAATTCTTTTTTTTTTCCTAGAAAAAGGAGAGAATCAAAGAGGGGAAAGCACTATACATCTCCCTTCCCAGCCCCTATTTGCCTTCCTAGCCAAAAAACATGAAGAAAAACTCACACTTTCGCATCAATTTTCAGCCATTTGATGAGTTTATTGTTGAGTTTTCTTGCCTTTTTTTTTGCAAAATTGACCTCCTAGCAGAAATGTTTGCTTTTGTTATTATTGATTGTTTCATAGATTTGAAAGAATCAAGAAGAAGCACAGCAAAGTAAACATCCAGTGTTTAAGGTGTGTGATCATCTCTTACAATAGTAGCATGCTTTGTGTTTGATGATTTGCTTCTAAAGGTAGCTTTATCACTAGACTGGTTTAGTTTTCTGAAAATTTACGTGTCCTATTGTTATGGAGTATTAAATGATTTGAGAGATGCTGTTTAGCTTACTGTTTGGTCCTAAACAAAAATGATTTTGCTTTTGCCTTTGTGTTTGTATGCTGAATGATCCTTTAATGTCTTGCAATGGCTCGAATTATCTTTAAATTCCATTGGAAACTATACTTTGATACACCTAGAAACATTAATTTCATCAATTGTTTTTGACTTTTACTACATTGTCATGTTAGTGACTATCATAGTTAGAACCAAAGACCAGTTAAAGAGTATTTTCCCAGCTTCTACTTTCTTGGTTCTAATTTTCCACATGTTTTGGGGCTCAACAAATAGAATCTGCACTGAATCATGATTTGTTTGATATAATTTGGTTTCTGTTTAAATTTTGGTTTTAGGAACTGGACATGCACTGATTAATTTCTGGCAAAGATAAGCACTCCTGAGTTCCATACCTGGGTTCATTGAAAGGGGATTGTTCAATGGACAGATCCTAACTGGGGGAGGAGGGGACAAAGACTTTTAACATATCTCAGTCTTCAATTATTTCGCAGCTTCCTTGTTATATTAGTTTCTCTGATTTTGCACATGGACATGGACTTTGCTTTAAGTACCCTACTGCTATAATGGTTTGCACATGGACACGGTTTCTGAACATGACGACAATTAAGATCTTCCGTGTTCTATTAATTTTAAAAATGAGAGTTACAGGGTAATTTTCAATAATTTTTACACAACAAATTGGGCACAGCCAGAAAATTTCTAGTAACAATTACGTTCAAATATGTGTTTTACGCAATTATAATATTGACAAATGATCTTGAAGAATTTTTAAAATAAGGGAACCAGACCAGTCAGCCCACTCAATTATCAAATCCACTTAACAACCACTAAAAGCCCACTGACCCAATGCTAATGCCCGCTCCCCTTCTCATTCCCTTCGCACTTTCGGCGGCAATTGTAACTCACTGAGTCAACTCACGTCGAATCGTTCGAGGGAGAGCGAGTTGACGTGGGCTCTGGATTCTCCGACTTGCAGGCAATGATTCTGGTACTGGCCAGCCTAATTCCTTCTGACCAAACCTCAGTGCACTAAACAATGAGTGGAATTCGTGGAATACTTTTCCAAACTTGCAAGAAGAAGTTTCACTGTTTGTCCCGAGATGCTGGTCCTAGTGAAGTTTTGAAGAAAAGAATTGCTGAAATGGAGAGGAAGAGAAAGAGGAGAGATCCCAGAAAGAATCAACTTTTCGTTGAAGTGCCAGAATCAAAATCTTTTCTTGATACTGCCACCATGCCGATGATCCTCACTGTTGCCGGGACTGCCCTTTTTGCAAAGCTTCTAATGATGGTACACACACACACACACATTTACTCTGATTCAGTGGATATTAGGCATTTTCTTCGAAAGTTACAGATGATATTTGCTGCAGTGTTTCTTTGATTTGTGGGCCTGTCTTGATTTATCACATTAGCAGAAAATATGGGTCGTTTGGATTTTAGCATTTTCTGTTTTGTTTTTCATTTGGAGGGCTCCGGCTTGCAAATTGAATCAGAAATTGTTTATGAATCTGTGGATGGTAGCTTGATGAGTCGAAGTCTCAAGAGATGATTGAGCGAAAAATAAAGAATGCGCCTCCTGGTCAAGGGAGTGTGAGGATGCTAACTCGGGAAGAGTGGGAAGAAGTTCGAGAAGTGAGACCAAGGACGCCGTTTGAATCAAAGCTTGCCCGTCCAAATGCTCGAATAAGGACTGGGGAACCATTGCATTGGGTAATTCTCTGAATTTCGCTTACTTTTAGATTGAATTAATTTCAATTAACATAAATTGCTCTTCGTCAAAAACGTCTGTAGCCTTGGATATGCTATTGCTTTTGGAATTCATCGATTCTGCTTTGTCTGTGAAGCACTTCAATTGTTTAAATCCTTGCTATCTGTGTTGCTTCTTTTCTGCTGGGGCATTGTACATTAATAATATGGATTCTTGATCTTGCATATGTTAGTGATATTGGAATCCATTGAGGGCCACATGTTTCTACAAGGTATATCTTGGTTATTCTGAAATCCATTGCTGTAGTTAAGTATTTGTCAGGTTCATCAGCATATTAATGGCCTTGTGAGCAACTATCAAGGCATCCTAAAATTAACAGTACCAGGTGAGTTGCCATTGGTGCTGTCATAAGAGGCCTTCTCTGATACCAATGTGGCTTTGATAAATAAGATTCTTCATCTCACTTTAGGCTTAATGTGCCTAACAGTATGGTTTCATACCATAGCTGTTATGTGCATAAGGAGTTCTTATTAACTTGAAGAGTTGTATCTCCTGTGTTCTTGCATTTTTGTTTTGTGCTCTATTCATGCCTAGTGAAAATTTGGTATTTCTACAATTTACTATGTAGAGTGAATGGCCAAAATGGTTGCTAAACTATTCAAAAGGCACAGTTTGGTCACCCAACTTTTTTGGTGACCAAAAAGATCATTCAACTGGGAAAAAAATGCCATTCAGGTCATTTTGTCAATTTCTACCGACAAACCATCTAATTGCATGGACCCCTGAGTTGGACGAATATTCTCGCATGGGCAAAAAATGTGTCTTAAGTCTCAAGTCTCTAATCTTTCCCTTATCTCTAGTCTCTCCTTCTCTTTATCCTTGTACCCAGAAAGACTACAAACACTTTGAAACTCCTCGTTCCACATCACCAAGACGACACTGTTTTCACCATCTTCCTGGATTTTTACACTCACCTCTCTTTTACAGTTCTTCTTAACAGTGCTCCTCCTGAAAGTGTTGAGGGCGATCTTGGGTCCCTTCCACCTGATCTCCATTGTGAATCCTGATGGAGCGGCCCCACCACCTTTATCTGTGGAAGCTGCCTGCACCCACTCATTATTGTTGTTGCCAGTCCCCCTCACTGCTAGAGAACCCTCCAATCTCTATACTTTCAATTTGACCTCGCATTTTCTTGTCTGCAGGGGTGGCCATGGTTGTCACCTCATCATCTTGACCTCTGTTCTGAAATTCTTTCCTTAAATGATAAGACCAAAAGCAAATATAGACCTTTTTATTTTTTAAGGAATTTGCCTAAAGGGGTATGAGATATGAGGAGACTACATAGGAAGATAAAAATGGAGGCAATTCAGGAAAAATGGCTATTGCAATTCAATGTATTTACTGTGTTTTTGTGAGTGTGTTGATGGTTGTGAAGGGGAGAGAAAGAGAGAGAAGAATATTCTGTTAGTATTTGTTTGCTGTGTAGAGAGAGAAAAGAGGGGGGGGGGGGTCTTCAGGACTTTATATAAATGAGAGGGAGAGACTAGAGATTAGGTGGCAACAAAAGGAGCCGAATGGTGTGTCCAACTCAGGGTGAGATGAGGGAGAGACTAGAGAGAGATATTTTTGCCCATGCAAGAATATTCGTCCTGCTCAGGGCTCATGTAATCGGATGGTTTATCGGTAGAAATTGATGAAATGACTTGAATGGCATGTTTTGTCCAGTTGAATGACATTTTTGGCCACAAAAAAGTTGGGTGAAACCATACCATTTTGAATAGTTTAGTGACCATTTTGGCCATTCATTCTACTATGTTTGATCTGCTACTCATCTTCACTAGCCACAATAGATCAAATGGCCACAAGTTTACATGCCACTACTAGCTCATTTCATTTATTAACGAATTAGTGATGTTAAATGATCCTATGTTTGTTACTTAGAAGTTCAACAAAACTTAACGAACTCGTCTTTCTGTTCCTATGTGTGTTTGTCAATGTATGCATACTTGAAGGAGAAAAATTGGTAATATGTTTCATCGAAATCTACAATGCAAAGACTGGAAATCCAATTCAGCAGCTGCTCTCATAAGTAGAATGCAGAACAATTGGTTTTATGTACAAAAAGATGGTCTGTTGTCATTCTTACTTGTACATAATTGTAGGGTATTTTCTTTGTAGTTTCCTCAAAATTTTCTCTTTACTATCATCTAGCCTGATAAAGTCCCGAACCCATAGACTTTAATAGTCTGATTAGGATGATTGTGTTTTAGTTCCATGCTTTCTTCCTGTCAGAAAGGGATCTCTTGTTCAGTTAGTATTTCATTTGTGCCGCTTGAGCATGCGTATTTATGTCCTTCACCAAAACTAATCAGGTGCATAAAGACCAGGATGATCTGAGGAGGTCTGCAAGGGGGCTGTGACAGGAAAACTTTTGGATTTTACTTCATCTTTATAAATTGAAATAGTTGGATATTTAAGGGTTGATTTGAACTCAAATTGCAGAAAATTTGCAAAAGACAGAGATCGGTGGGATAACTATATAATTCTTCTGACTGCCCTTTAGGCGTCAAACTGAAGAATGTTCACATCACTAGAGTAGCTTTCTAAAAGTTGAATTCTGTTATCTTGAGAAAAACATATGATGCTTTACCTATTCAATGGCATTATTCTCTTGCAACCACTATATATATGAACTTTTGAAACAGTCAAATATATTTATTTCATTGGGTGACCAGATGAGAGAAAAAGTAGGGAAGAGCTTAAATTAGCAGAAACAGCAAAATAGTAGACTCTAGAACTACTGAGGACCTTCATAGTACTGAACATTTGAATGCATAAAAAGAAACTGTATTTCAGCTGATATCTTCTCATACAAGGGTCATCAACTAAACTCAACTAGATACGAAGTTGGCTGCACATATCTTGAGTGTGCTTACAGCTTTGGAAGAAAAGCTTTTGCATATCTTTTTTCTCTTTATGTTTCATTGTTCCTGTTCTTGTTATGGTTAGCATTTATAGGTAAATGTCAGTCTAAAGTTTTGAAAAGTTGGAAGTGTCAAGATGTGCTAGGTTCTGACTAGCATCCATGATGCTGATCGAAGGGCATCATATAACTATATACAGCTCATGCATATACTCTGACATTTCTGATGAAGTTTTAGAAGACATCATACTTGATTGAACAATCTGACGTGCTGCCTAGAAAGACGTTAACATTTTTTTTTTTACTTATCCTTCTTTAAGACAATCATTTTATTGAATGAAGTGGCTTTTTTTTTGGTTCCTCTGTAATTTCCTTCTTTGTTCTGTTGATGGGGTCTATATGCGACCCTAAAAGAGGGTCGAAAGTGGACAAGGCGAATGAATAGAAAATGAGTCAGAATTCTTAAGTAACTCCGTAAAGAGACAACAATTTTATTAGTAGTGTATTAACTATATATCTAAATGGACTATAACTGATTAGAAAGTTCTGGATTTACAATTTTTCCGGATGAAAACACAATCACATGAACTATTTTAGAGATAATGATTGTATTTAAGAAACATGATATTCTTTATAGTTCCATATTTAGAGGCTTAGTTGATCAATAAGAACAAATAGTTAACTTGTGATCCTCAGCTCTTAGAAGCTATCTTTTTTTTTTTTTTTTGGTACTAAAGTTGTCTTTTGGTTTTTACCCGTATCAGATGGCACCTAATTGAAGAACTCAATGTTTTTATGGGCTTCTACTCAATTCTCATGGAACTGATCTTATAGCTTGTGATAAGCACTACAAGGCATTTGCTTTCACAATTGCTATTAAAAAGTGATATTAGGAGAGAGAAAATAATATGATTTCACCATTGCTTCTCATCTACTAAATTATTTAATTAATCTAATACTAGCTTAAACATTAAAGAAAACACTAGAATTTGTTATTTATTATCAAGGTTTAAATGGCATATGGCTTCAAAAATAACATATCATTCTATATATTTCACTTAATGTAAGATTTAAATTACTTTTTTCAGTTACGAACCTATTGTTAAACATGATCAATAACAAATAATCAAAAAAATTTGTAACCAAAATATTACAAGGAGCGAACTTTAATACCATAAAAATCTCAATAACTAACCTCAATATGTTGACAAGAATATTTATAATGTTAAAGCTTGTTTTCTGTATTATTTTAGTTGCAAATTTTTGATTATTTGCTGTTGATCATGTTTGACAATGGTATGTAATTGAAAAAAGTAATTTGGATCTTATATTAAGTGAAAATGATAAAATGATATATTATTTTTGATGCTATATATGATTTAATTCCTAATGATAAATAGAAAATTTTGGTGTTTTCTTTAATGTGTGAGTTGGTATTCAATTAATTAAATAATATTTTAGATGAGGGGCAATGATGGAATCATGTTATCTTCTCTCTTCTAATATCACTTTTTAATTATAGGTTGGACTTAACTATTACAAGATAATTTATCTCAAGGGAGGTTAGTATAATTTTTGAAACCCAGAGGGAAGCCACTGAAATAGTCAGAAACCTTAGGGGAGGTTTATGAAATTATTCCTTGTTTTAATTTGTTGTTGTTTTCTATCACTTGTTTTAGCACTAATTTTTTGGCGCTCCAAGGGGAAGGGTGTTGCCATAGAAGAAAGCCATGAACAAGAGCAATCTAAAAAGATGGATTCTTTTGTTGGTCTTATGTGCCTTTGCCCACCCCTACCCTCTTCCTCTTGCTTCGTGGATTTGTATGCCCTCTTGTTATATTTCTGTGGACAGAAAAAGAAAGAATAGAATTACAATTGACACAATGGATTAAGCATATACTTCATGATTCAAATCATTTATCTCACACTTTGTAATTGTATTCTTTTCTTTTTTTTTTCCCGTTTCCTTTCCGTTGGGTATTCTTTCTATTTTTCAACATTTTGTTTTTGGTTCTGCTTCCTGGTTTTCTCATTTGAGTTGTAGTAGGAGAAGTCAACACTAGGATCTATTTTTCTAATTGACACAATGTCTTGTTGTATTTTACGACTTTTCCTGAGGTACCTTGTTTCTAGTATTTTGGCAGATTTGACAGACTGATGCTCATGTTAGTTTCTCTTTATGCTATCTGTAGGAAGACGTTAAGGACTGGACAATTGATGTGCTCACAGACGGTTTCACTCGCGCTGAAGAATGTGTTAGACGGCGATCTAATTAGCTTCAGAGAAGAAAGTAAACAGAGCAAAGAATGAAAAACCTTCTAATTTGCTACAATTGATAGTGGCTGTTCCTTGTCAAACGAGTTTGCAAGCTTTTGAGGTTTTTGTTTGTCACGGGTGGAGGTCTTCTGAGCTCTCTTTCCCAAGAAGGAGCTTGCACAAGAAAAATCACAAGCGTCTCATCGGTTATATCAACAACTTGAAGCTCATTCTGGTTATCTCACGACATAGATTCCATATCTGTGATTATCAGTTTAACGATGGTAGCTCAACTTCGAAGAGCTTTATTTGCCAGTGGACTTTAAGCTACTAGCATCAAACTGACTAGGAAAATTGACAAATGGTCTAATGCCTACTTTGTTCGTTGTGCTCCAAAACTTGCCAGTAACAGTGCCATTCTAGTCTAAATAGGTTGTTGCCATGCGGATATGGTAACCGTTGTCAATCAGCTGTCTGTACTGGCTAATTTATGTATGCTGAAAGACAAAAGTTATAGTATGCAAGCAAAAGTAAAAATATTCAATCTTGCACATTTTACACTGGGTTTAATATAAAAAAGTGTGCATCTCAATTTCTCTTCAGCAGCAAAATTCTGGAAGTTTTGATATGGTTAAAGGTGAAAGGGGCAATTGTTTTGGCAGCATAGCAAACTTCAGTTAAATTAGACACTTTCTGCCAAAGACGTTGTTTAATTTGTTTCTGATGCAACTGGATTGACTAATAGAGGAAATAATTGTTTTAGTTATCCTGCCTAGCCAATAATTCAACTTCAGGGGTCATTGTATCTCGGCTGGTAAGTAAGCGGTAAATGTCAATGAACATCTACGGAGGGAAAATGGGCTACTCTGACATGGAGGATATGGTTCTCATCCAAGGCCAGCGTGGGGCTTCTGTGCATTTGTATGGGTAACTGTCTGTTATATGAATTAATGCCCTTGCCATTCATATTTACTGAATGCCATTAATAATAGCAAAGCAGAAAGCCAAAATTTCATCATTTTTTGAAATTAAAGGAATAAAATTATTAGCCCCTCAAAACTGTGGGGACAAATATTCGAGGTAATTGTCCTTATTTTTTTTTTAAACTTAAGCAACAATTTAGGACATTCAGTCGCGGGCTTCTCCTTGTTTCACAGGCCACAATGCAATGCAACTGTCTTTCAAGAAGGGGGTGTGCTTGATGCTACTAATATGCTTGGCCCTTTAATTTTTTTGTAAACAAATTCAGAGTGCTGCTAGTGAACTAATTATGCATTTTATTTGTTAATATTTCCCCTTTTATTTTGTTAGAATATGGTGTTAATTGCTAGATTCTACTCATATATATTTTTTGATGTTGTTATTAGGAAGTTGTGGTGAAAAGAGAATAAAAAGTGAGTTAAAAGTGGAATTTTCAAAAGACTTTACAAAATGCAGTCACGTCTTAACTTGTTATGAAGTTCCAACATTTTGCCATTTGAAGTGGATCCCATTGCACGAAGAAATCATTGTTACACCATCTCATGTCGTTGCAACTTGATTGGTCATGAGTTACCATTATTTTATTAGGAACTGAGGAGTCATGACTCATGACTTTAGTTTATTGGGAGGTAGTTTTAGTAAGTGGACTTCGATTAGAAAATTTTTTCCTTTTTCAAGAAGTAATAAGGAATAGGAAGGGGAAGTCTGACGTATTTTTTTCTTGTCTAGCAATTGAACAAGCTCTCTCCTTATTCCTTTTATTCTTTTTCTCTTCAAAAATAAACCCTAGTTTTTCTTTGGCTATGATTCCATCGTGAGGAGTGGCAGAACTCACTTTCTAGTTAGAGGATAATCAAAGTTTTGGTTCATCGAATACTGTGAAATCTAATTTGATTTATTTATTTCATTTATTTATAAGTCTTTATATGGAAAAATAATTCAAAACGTCCATCACATTTTATAAAATGATTTTTTCATCTCTCATTTTTAAAAGTATAATTTTATATCTCTAACAAAATCACATTGGTCAAATTTGATGCTTATCTATATTTTTTACTAGTTTTTCCTCACAATCCACCACGTACCTTGCACTTGATCATTTTTTATGGGTAAAATTGTCAAATCACATTTCACATAATCTGATTTATAGTCCATCATATTTCACAAGATGAATTTTTTTGTCACAAACATTTTACAAAATGAAAATTTTCATCCCTCATTGATTATGTGTAAAAATAGTTTTTCTTATTTTTGAAAATCTATGCATATGTCTATTTGATTTAACTCGAACAGCATAAATAACATACAATATATCTTTATTTGATTTCACCCGAACTAACTAATTGTAATTGTAGGTGAATTCAAAGACAAATATATTACATGCTACTTGTATTATTCAGGTGAAATTAAATATATATATATATGGATTTAAAAAAAAAAATTTATTCATGCACATGATTAATGAAGGATGAAAAAATTTATTTTATGAAATGTGAGAAACAAAAAAAATTCATTTTATAAAATATGATAGGCGAAAAAATTTATTTTGTGAAATATGAGAAATTATAGATTCGGATTATGTAAAATTTGATTTAACAATTTTGCCTCTCAAATATAATCACGTGCAAGGCACATGCAGGATTCCCATAAAAAACTAGTCAAAACCTAGATAGGGGCCAAATTGGACCAATATAAATTTGTAAGGGACATAAAATTATACTTTTAAAAGTGAGACGAAAAAAGTCATTTACAAAATGTGAGGGACATTTTGAA
Organism: Coffea eugenioides; assembly: GCF_003713205.1. Classification (NCBI taxonomy): domain Eukaryota; kingdom Viridiplantae; phylum Streptophyta; class Magnoliopsida; order Gentianales; family Rubiaceae; genus Coffea; species Coffea eugenioides. Next base: position 40,851,275 of record NC_040036.1, on the reverse strand, counting down.
TGATTTTTCATACATATATATATATATATTTCCTGTTCATTCATGATTATGATTATTTTATACGATTATATAACTTGCCACTATTTAATTGTTAGAATAATCTATTGTCATCCAAAATATTAAATCTATAATTGTTTGGTAGCTTTAGCTTTTGTGACGAGTGATATAATTTGGTTGTAATAGAAACTTTTGAATATATGTTACTAAAATATATAATCTAATCTAAATAAACCAAGTTTATGCATTTGTCAGTTAGAATTTGTAGTTTCTCTAATTATTATTGCTATCAATAGATTAAATCCTAAGATCTTATTTAGGGTTGTCTAACCGGCAAGATAAATAATCACAGAGTTTGTTATGATTATCGAAGTAGTAAGGAGAGGTAAGTTGTCAAAAGTTGTTGACAACCATAACCAATTTAATTATAAATAAATGATTTTATCTTTGCATCAATGATTAGTTAAATAAACCAAAGTTGAGATTAGACCTTTGAATAGAGAGTTGTCTATTGTTGATTTACATTTATTTAATTTTTGAATTATTGTTTTATTTAACTAAATTACCTAGGTTAATTTCTAACAATCCCCAATTTTATGTATTGTCATTTTATAAGAAAATAAATTACCCAGTCCCTATGGATATAACCATACTCATCGCTATATTTGAATTATATTTTTAGAGTAGGAATTTATTTTTGCTGGTTTGACACCAAACAAATTTTGGTGCCGTTGCTGGAGACTGGTGCCTTATTGATTTAATTTTAATTTTAATTTTCCTCTCATTATGTTATTAGTTTATGGCTGACAATAATCAATAATTTAATGATAGACATGATTTCATTCACAGGAGGGTTAATAAGATATGTGTATCTTTTATTGATCAACGTTTACATTTTCTAACATCTCTTGTAGAAAAGTTGGTTGTAGGGCAAGTGTAGCAAATTAAAACATGTGGAATTTATTATGCCTTGAGTCACCCAACTGACATGTGCTCCACACTCCAAGATGATTTGAATGCTCATGTGAATGTTGTTGGAGGTTTTTCAAGCCCTTCCAAAAGGGGTATAATCCTTATTCGAACACATATACTAAAGGATGGAGAGATAACCTCAACTCTTGTTATGCAGCAAGGCCACCAATTCCACAGCAACAATTAACTTTTATGCCAAGTGTGCCTCTTGAAGAAATTGTTAAATCATTAGCAACTAACACACAATAATTTCAATAAGAGACAAGAATGAGTTGAAATCTAGAGACTCAAATAAGTTAGCTGGCGTCTGCGGTGAGTCTATTGAAGTCTCAAGTTTTGGAAAAATTATCCTCACAGACCATTGTCAATCCCGAGCAAAATGTGAGTGCAATTACCTTGAGAAGTGGAAAAGAGTTGCAAGAGCAAAGAAAGGAAGTATCCAAGTATGAGATTGAAGAGAAAGAAATTGAGAAAGAAGCAATGTAGCCCCAAACTCAAATCCCTCCAATGAAAGAGTCTAGTGAAGAATCCCCAACTATGGTGATTCCTTCGCCATTCCCAAACCGATTTGCATGATCCAAGAAAGAGGAGGAGGAGCGAGAAATTCTGGAAATGTTTCACAATGTTGAGAAGCTGAATGGCAATGATAAAGTCTATAAGGGGAAAATGCGTCAACTATACTACAACAGAAATTACCTCCTAAGTGTGGGGATCTAGAAGGTTTTGAGCTTGATGGACCAGATAAGTTAGGAGCTGTAGTGACCAAGCATCTTGAATTGAGAAACAAAGTAACTCATTTGCTTAAGGATTACTAGCATAAGGGGGAAATAATGAAAAGAGTTAAAAGATTTTATTCTCCTTGAACAAACATGACATCATCTAGCCAAAGATGTTAAAGAAAAGCGTTACTTGGGAGACAACCCAAGAATTTCAATTTTACTCATTTTGTATTTTTTTTATTGTTTTTGTGTTAAAGTTAAGCTTATATTGTTTCTTTTTGATAGAAGACTTTTTGTTGTAGGCCATGGATGCGTTCCATGATGCTTTCATTTGTTTTAGAAGCAATTTCTTAGGCATAAGACCTTTTGTTACAGCAAGTGCCCACATCTTATATCCAATTTCAGATTTGAGATAAATCATGCCTACGCTATGTGCTAAATGCAAATTGGTGATTTGGAGGTTTGGATGGATAGAAGACCCTTCCTTACATAGCCCTCCAATACCGTGATCCTAAATTGAACCTCACTGCATGCTTTTATCCGGATTGGTTTTTAAGCCACCTATTTCTCCCTAAATGCTTAGCTCAAAGGAGTCCTCTTCTTCTTCTTTTTGTAGTAAGTTTCATCCATTGAGGATAATGTATGATTTTGCTATGAAGGAGGGGATATTTCAGGTGTACAAATTTTTCATGAAAAATTTAAAATTTTTAATTTGGTTATGGATTTTCTTGTGTTATGAAAATACAGTTAGGATGTAAATATGAGTAATGCAACGTTATTAGCATGAGTGTGTTATTTTCTTACAATCAACTTGAATGATGGAGGTACAAGATTTGACATATTTTTAACTAATTTGTGAGCTTTTGAGCCTATGGAGCATGTTGATTATATTTGCTCAATTTTTTTTGTTGACATGTTATCACATGTGGTTTGATATTCTAGAACTTGCTTTTGTGGTTTGATATTTTAGAACTCGCTTTGTTATGCATGTTGAGACTACACTTGAATTTGATGCATTAAAATGATAAGGGCAATTAGGTTTAACCCCTTTTTGACTTTCTAAAGACCAGCCCTAATTATATTTTTCCCTAGTTAACCATGTTTGAGCCTTGACTTGTTCTCTGTTTAATAAACATAATTATTACCTTAATCTTTTTGTTTGCATCTTCTTATTTGAACCCTGGGTCAAAGGAATACTATAATATTCTTACTTGATGATTTCAAGAGTTGTTTCGAGACTTGATTGAAGTTGGCAAGTGTATTTATATTTCAATGTTAGCAATATCTTGTGGAAACCAAAAAAAGGAAAAAGGAAAAAATTTAAAAAAAATAAAAGAGTGAAAAAGCTGTGAGGACTTGCAAATTCCTTATATTTTTCTTAAAAATACCCTTTTATTTGGAAATTATTATTTTATAATAGCCCTACTACTCAATCACCCCACAATAAGTGCAAATGAACCTAGAAAGTAGGGTTTCACTTTTCGTGTTTTAAGTCAGAATGAATTAGGATTTTACGTCTTTTCGCAGTATGAGTAACCGGTATGGAATGTGTACTAAATTTGGTGATTAAGGGTAAGTTTTAGATGATATTAAGTGTGTGAATAGAAGTAATAACCATAAGATAGTGAATTATAAGTGAAAACCCTAGTACGTGCGAAATACGAAAAAACGGGTTGAACCGACGGGTACCGTTTGTTACCGATGGAATACATCACTTGACCATCACTTTATTACCTTAATCCCTTTATGTTTACTTGACTAATCAGCCCTAAATTACCACTTAATCCAGCCATCTTTGTTGACTAAAGAAAAGGAAGAAAGAAAAAAAAAGTGAGATGTAATATTGTGATGACACTTGGCAAGCATCTACCCATTTTTGACCAACTCAAGTCTAAGCTTCTTATCCCTTTCTTGGAGCTCAATTTCTGTTTTCTAAGCTTCATTGTGCACGAAATTTAGAGAGGAAAAAGAGAGAAAGAAACCACTTCATTCAAGCTTGCTTTCTTGCTCAATCTTGCAAACTAACCGATAGATTCACCAAATAATCCATAGAAGTTGCTTAGGAGGGTGGATTATCATCTTGGAGTGGAGAGTTTTGGTGGTTGAAGCTTCCTAGGGGCTGTTGTGCTTCTCCAATTCTAGGTAAGGATGGTATTATTTCATGGTTGTGCTACTTATTGGTTTACAAGTGAAAGTTATGGCTTGTTAGGTAACTTTCAGGGTTTTAGTATTAGTTTTGGTAAATTCCAACTCTATAGTGTAAAAAATTCAGCTTTAGTTGTTGGAATGATGGTTGTTTGGATGGTATATGGTGTATGTAGGCTTGTATAGGAGGTAGTAGTAGTGGTTTTAAGCTAGAAATGTGAAGTTACACATTAAATTCTTGACATTCCAGAATTGAGATTTCTTATGGTTCAGTTCTGTCCGTTTCTGTTTGAGTATGTTAGAAACTGAATCAGCCTTAGCACAAAATATGAAAGTTGTAGGTAATAATGTTTTATAATTGTCTACAAAATTTTAGCTCAATCGGAGCACTGTAACTCATGAAAAGACAAAAATTACCCCTGAGACTGCCCTAGGTAGAGTCCAGCAGACAGTTTTGACATTTCCTCATGTTGGCTGCATTTTTCACCTTGATCCATACCAAACCAGTCTTTAGCCAAAACATGAAACTTTTAGCCCTATGTTTTATATTTCCAACGCCACTGAGAACACCTCAATCGGATTTCGGTAGCCTGAGTTATTGTTGTTTACGTATAGTGCGGTTAACTAGCCTGAGTGTGAGATTCTGGTTCTGTAATTTGACATTTTGACCTAGCTACACTACGAACTGGACTGAGTGGTCTTCATCAAAGTTGTAGGTCTTTGTCTTAGCTTCGAAACGGTATACATTTTATTCCAATCCAATAAGCGTAGCCTCATTTATGCCCATTACGCAAAACAACATCAAATCTGTCTTTTGTTTTCAACTTAAACTTCATTTCCGCACATGTTCCTAGCTTGGTTTGGTACTTGTATGACTTTGAGCCTATTGAACCATTATTGAAATGAGATGATTTTGTGTGTGACTTTGGGACTGATTGAGGAAATGAATGAAGCCATAAATGGTTAGAAAATAGGTAAATACAAAGGGCGTGCTGTCCAAATTTACGCTCGAGAACTAGGTAGATACTTGCGACTTGTATAAGGCTTGAGAGCGAATACCACTTGAACCATCTAGGATATTTGCAACCTCTTTTATCAAGGCACATAAGTTGGATTTCGGCCGAACCTTGTACCCTTGGAAAAAATGAAATTTACAGCTAATAGAAATACGTTTTTTTTGTCACTCCGACTCAAATGGAGATTTTAAAGTTTTACGAGTGAGCATAAAAACCATATTTATATTTTGTACTAGTACATATTCGAATTTTCTTGGAATCACTTAAATCTTTGATAGTTGAAACATAATGTGTTCTTTTGATTATATTAGGGTTCATCGGTGACTAACGGTATTATCCGGCAAGATATTTTGGATATTATTTTGCGTAAATATGTGAGTGTTCCTTGTTTGTTATATTTTCATTGACTATATGGCTTGTTCTTGACTATATGGCTTGTGGTGGATGTATGATTGCATGTTCCATGTTATCAATGACTGTTAAAACGAATTTTACTAGGCGAGTGTGTACTTTATTGCACTCGATCTAAATAAATGCGAAATTTTCAATGATTAAATGATTAAATGCTAGTTGCGCATGAATGTAAGTTGTTTGGCTGAACTGGGCCCTTGCCCTTTGTTACCTGTCGACTCGAGCCAAAAGCGTTCTCGGTCGGGCGATTTGGTGACCCTGGGTGAATGTTTGGTATACTCGAATATTACCTTGTAGTCTGGTGGAGTCTGGCCAACGTCCAGGAGGGGGTGAATGAAATGAATGGATGAATGTCAATGCAAATGAGGGGTTTTACTTACTAAAATGCATTTTCAAATGATTGGAGAAATAAGGGAATGAAAGGAGAATGAATGAACGAATGAATGAATGGATCCCTATGAGCACGTATCCTTTTAATAAATGCTATTATTGCTTTATATTGTCATGTTTCTTGCATTACTTGCTATTTATGGTTAATGCATTGGCTTTATTGTTTGATTATGTGTTCGGAACCTCACTGAGCTTTCAACTCATCCCTTTAGTTGTTTTCCTTAACAGGGGAAGGCGAGCCAGAACGGGAGCTTTGTGTAGACTAGCTTAGTTTAGATCTCTGAATTTTGTAATGGTTCTCGCCCTAGTGTTTGGCACGGGCTGGATGTATGACGATTTGAGAACCTTTGTATATTCGATATTTTTGTTCCCTTTTGAGATGGAAATGTATATAAGTTTCACTTTAAGTTTTGGATTGTTTCTATATTTATTCCTATGGTTTTATTCCGGTTTTGATTGAGGACTGAAGTGAAAGACTAAGTCCCGGCGAGAACTGGGCAGACGGTCCGCCAACCCCTTTGGTTCACCTTAGGGGGAGGTAAGGCTGTCACAGTTGGTATCAGAGCCTGTTTCGCGTGGTCTCTGCACGGAGCGAGCTTGGGCTAAGTGATGAATATGTATGAAAGACTAAGTGCTCGTTCGAGCGTAAGTTATGAATCATAAATGTTATAGGCCTTAAATCTTTCTCATGGTATCTGAGGACCATAGATAGGTACGTCAGGTAGAAATTTCGATTGTAGATAGTTTACTCTTGGGACTGGTCAGCTCGAGATGTTAATTATCTTATTTTGGATTCTCATGCCTGAGTACTCCAGAGTTGAGGAGCTGCTAAGTACTTGAGACTTGCATTTTGGGAACATGAACAGGTTTTGTTTGGTTAGAATGAGTACAAGAGGTCAACGGACGTTTATTCTGGATAGAAAGTAACGTGAGAAACCGGACGGGGTTACTTTAACTGAGACTGGGATGACATCACCTTTTCTTTTGATTCGCTCTTATATTGTTTACTACATGGCGTTAGTTTGTGTATTTGTGTATATGATTATCTGTGTAACTTGATATGTATTTGTGTATTCGATCATCTGTTTCCTTGATATATGGTGTGTTATGTGTGTATATGTCTATTTGGGTATTCGGTGTGCTAGAATTGAGTTACTTTAGTCAACTTACTACATTTATTCATTAAATTACCTTTTGAAAAGAAAAGAAAAGAGAGAGGAAAAAAATATGGAGGGGAGACGTGGTCGTGGCCGTGGGACTAAGCGAGTCCAAGAGCCAAGAGAAGAAAGGGAAACAACTGCTGAACAAGAGCAAGGACCGAGGGTTGAAGCCGGGGACCAAATAGTGAAGGCAATTCAACAAATGACAAACATCTTAGTAAGGTTGGTGGACCAACAAGGTCAAATACCTGTGAATCAATCTCTGAACCCTGAAATAGGAGAAGATCGGGCTCTTAAGAGGTTTCAGAAGTTTGCTCCTCCGAAATTCCATGGAGGGTCTGATCCGGATGTAGCCGAACAGTGGCTGGAGGGCATGATCAACATCTTTGCAACTTTGAACTATACCGAACAAAGGCAAGTGAACTTTTCTGTATTTCAATTTGAAGGACCGACCAGAGCATAGTGGAACGTGATTAAGGCAAAGTGGGAAAGAGAACAAACCGTATGGACATGGGCTAACTTCTTAAGGAAATTTAATGAAAAGTATCTCCCACCTTTGGTCCAAGAAAGGAGGGAGAATGAGTTTATTGGATTACGCCAGGGAACCCAAAGTGTGGCCGAATATGAAACGAAATTTACCAAATTGTCTACGTTTGCTTCCGAATTAGTGGCCACAGAACAGAGAAGGGTGAGACGGTTTATACAGGAATTGAATTTAGAAATTCAAGAAGCTCTAGCGGCGGTTCAGGTTAATATTTTCACGGAAGCCCTTGAGAAAACCCAAAGAATTGAGGCTGCGAAAGCACAGATAAAAGCCTCCCGAACTCGAGAAAGGGGTGCACCTGGTAGTGTGACTGAGGAACCAAGTGAATCGATAGCACCTTTCAAAGTGCAAAAAGTGAACCCTTTACCCCGCCCACCATGGACATTAGGAGCGTTAGAAGAACGATCCACAAAAGGAAGTCAAGTAGGCCATGGGGAGATTTCTCAAACAAGCCAACAAATGGCTTCTTCCTTGACTTGTGGATACTGTGGAAAATCCAATCACACTGAGAGTGATTGTTGGAGGAAAGGGCGGAAGTGTTTGGTTTGTGGAAGTGGTGACCACCAGGTTAGCAACTGTCTGAGGAAACAATCACGTGAAAGTAGTACTCAGCAACTGGAGGGCACCAAATCAAAACAAGTGAATGAAAGAGGGAACCGAACAAAAGTACCGGCAAGGGTATATGCTTTAGACAACCAACAAGCTCCTGAGCCATCTGAAGGTAAAAATTTCGAGAACGAGATTTCTTATGGGGGAGAGAGTGTGAGGACTTGCAAATTCCTTATAATTTTCTTAAAAATGCCCTTTTATTTGGAAATTATTATTTTATAATAGCCCTACTACTCAATCACCCCACAATAAGTGCAAATGAACCTAGAAAGTAGGGTTTCACTTTTCGTGTTTTAAGTCAGCATGAATTAGGATTTTACGTCTTTTCGTAGTATGAGTAACCGGTATGGAATGTATACTAAATTTGGTGATTAAGGGTAAGTTTTAGATGATATTAAGTGTGTGAATAGAAGTAATAACCATAAGATAGTGAATTATAAGTGAAAATCCTAGTGCGTGCGAAATACGAAAAAACGGGTTGAACCGACGGGTACCGTTTGTTATCGATGGAATACACCACTTGACCATCACTTTATTACCTTAATCCCTTTATGTTTACTTGACTAATCAGCCCTAAATTACCACTTAATCCAGCCATCTTTGTTGACTAAAGAAAAGGAAGAAAGAAAAAAAGTGAGATGTAATATTGTGATGACACTTGGCATGCATCTACCCATTTTTTACCAACTCAAGTCTAAGCTTCTTATCCCTTTCTTGGAGCTCAATTTCTGTTTTCTAAGCTTCATTGTGCATGAAATTTAGAGAGGAAAAAGAGAGAAAGAAACCACTTCATTCAAGCTTGCTTTCTTGCTCAATCTTGCAAACTAACCGATAGATTCACCAAATAATCCATAGAAGTTGCTTAGGAGGGTGGATTATCATCTTGGAGTGGAGAGTTTTGGTGGTTCAAGCTTCCTAGGGGCTGTTGTGCTTCTCCAATTCGAGGTAAGGATGGTATTATTTCATGGTTGTGCTACTTATTGGTTTACAAGTGAAAGTTATGGCTTGTTAGGTAACTTTCATGGTTTTAGTATTCGTTTTGGTAAATTCCAGCTCTTATAGTGTGTAGACACCAAATTTTGAATAATTTGTATGTGGCATCTACTTCATGATTTTTATTTTAGATCGCTTGCATTTAGTTCATTGTTGTGTGTTTTGCATTTTTTAGTTGTTATTTTATTTTAGTTTTATTCATTTTGCCCTTTTAGTTTGTCTATTTATTTTTATTTTGTCATTTTAGGTTTTTAATCACTTTTAAGTTTTAGATTTTAGTTTTTAGTTTTTAGTTTTTTTAGTTTTTAAGCTTAGCATAGAGTTTTTTGAAAAAGAAAAGGAAAACATCAAAAATATGTTTTAGTCATTTTGGTTTTTATTCAATGCTTTCTTGAAAGAAAAATGGAAATGAAAAATCATAAAAAAAGGAGAAAAAAGAAAATGTAGAAAAAGATGGAAAAATGGCCATTTTTGTTGTTTTTAAATTATTTTCATTATTATTACCTGGTTTTTGTCAATTTGTTATTATTATTATATTTATTAAGTTGAAAGTTAAAAAAAAAAAAAAAAAAAAAAAAAAAAAAAAAGAGTTATACGCGGCAGCAAGCTGCGTTTTTCGCAGCTTGCAAAGAAATGTTCGGCAGCTCCTTGGGCTGCAAATATAGAAGAGCTGGCTTGAAGTTTAGGGTTATCATGGGATATAAAAGGAAAGCTGAAAGGTAGCCGCAAGAGAGAGAGCTCGGTTAGGGGGGGAAAAAACAGCAAAGGAAAAGAAAGAAAGGCTGCGGGCTTTGGAGCTAAGCATAGTTGATGGCAGGAAGCCGAGAGAGTTTTGGAGAGCCCTGGGGAGGCTGAGAAAAGGAAAACTAGAGGGAGATAGAGAGGGGGTGAACGGACTCAGAGGGAACCGAGAGGAAGAAAACAGAAAAACTGAACGAGGGTTTTGAGGAGAAGGGGTTTTCAGGTCAAAAACAAACCACGGAGAGCTAGTGTAGGAGGAGAAGAGTGACGGCTAAGGAGGGAGAAAAGGAAGAGAAACCCATCGAAGGAAACCGTGGAGAGTTCAAGCCTAAAGCTCGGAGCTTCAAGGCCCTTTGTCAAAGCCTGCAACCTGGGTTCGGCTAATCCAAGTGTACCCACGGTGATTTAACTCCAAAAGCAGCAAAAGAGGTAACTTCAACCTTGCTCTCGTCTATTTTCTTCTAAAAACTGGAGCGTGATTTCCTTGCCTAGTATTTGAGGTCACTAGAACCCATTGTTTCTGAAGCTGTATCCTGAGTTTGTTGGATTGGAAATTCATGAGTTAAAAAAAAGTATTCTTTCCTTCATAGAAGGGTGTCATCTGTGATTTCTGCTGGTTTCAAAGATTTGGTTTTGATGACTTGGGTAAAAGAGTTACAAAGATGGTTAGGTGTTGAAGGTTGCAAAATGTTATCCATGGCTGTCTGTTGTGCCGAGTCCGGCTTTGCCGTTTTACATACTGTAAGCAGACAGATAATTTTCTTTCCTTCTCTATGGTTACTCATGGCTGTGCCTACTCTAGTCTTTCATGGGTTTCATAGTAAGATTAACAAAGATTTGGGTTTGGTTTTCTGAAGTTGTGGCTGAGAATGTAAAAAGCTTTCGATGTTTTGTATGATAAATATGGACAGGATTTGGCCTCTCGCCAGTTACACATGCCGCAGCCTTTTGTTGAGCTGATTCTGTTTTCTTTTCTTCTGTTTGTTTTTGAGCTCTAGTAGTTATTTTGCTGTTGTCTTGTTTCGGTAGTAAAAGGGTAAATTTTGCTAGTTGAAGGTTCATTTGCATGTGGTATGTGGTTAACGGGAAAAGCTGCTGCATTTCCTTTCCCTGCGTTAATGGTTGAGTTCTGCACCTCAGTCTCGTGTTCAATATTGTGTTTAGGGGGGGGGGAAATGGAAGTTTGGGTGTTGTGTATGCATGTTTGAAGCTCTGAAACACTCGAGCCATGCCCAAGCAATTGCTGGGAAGACACATTTCAACTTGCAAAATCAGCTTCATATGCTTCCAGATTTTTCGACTTGCTGACCGTATTTCATTTCTTGCTTGCACTGGATTTTGCTAAGTTTTTCTGTTGGATTGAATGATGGCTTGCTGCCTAGTTTAAGAGCCTTGTGTTTGGACTTGATTATGTTTGAAAGTTGGCTTGACAAGGTGCTGAATTGCAGAAAGTTTTCATCCGAAAACTATAGAAGCAAAGTAAGCTTCGGTTTGCCGAAAGTTTCATTTGCTTGTCGAAACCTTGTTGCAACTTGATTTTTGCATCATGTCTTGCTGTGTTTTATTGGTTTGAACGTTCACGTTGGGTGTGTATGTTTAGGGGTTGAAAGGTGTGAATCATGTTCAAGTGCTTGCTAAAAAAACAAACAAGCAAGCCATCGAAACCATTTCTGCACTTATTTTTCAGAACTTTGGTATGATACATTTCCGTGTTTTATGGTCATTTGGGTTGTGACCAATGTGTGGTTCATTACTTGGTTTGAAGTGGTGGCTTTGGGTTGAAAAATATCTATCCAAGGTTGTGTATTTGAATTGAAAAATCTGAGTTAGCTTGAAGGCAAAGTGCAGCAGTTTTTTTTTGAAGTTTAACGGAAATAGTTGAAGAAGCTCTTTGTCCACGTAGCTTGCATGAACTTGCATGAAATAATTTCCAGATTTTGCACTTTAACCCCCTAAGTTCCCCCTTGTCTTGTTATGGCCCCATTAGTTGAATAATTTAATCACTTTTGTCATTCTAGAATCTTAATTGCTTTTGGTTTGCTTTGACATGATTTTGGGTAAGACGTTTAGTGAGTTTTAGGATGCATTTTGAGGTTCAATAAGTTTTAATAGATTTCTTTTAGCTTGGATTTGTGTTCTAATCACATTTCTGCATTTGATTTTTATGGGTCTCATCTTAAGTCATCAATTTTGGTATTTTATTTTACTCTCTTTCAGAAATTTTCAGTCCTTCTAATTAAGTCCCTCTTGCATTAATTGCTTTGTACATGGTTGGTTTGTCTATGTAAATACTTTAGTTGACTCAATTTAGTGTTTAACTTTCATTTTTCATATTTAATTTTTGTTTCATGTGATTATTTGATAATTTAAGTGGTACCTTGACCTTTTTATTATTTTGGAGGGTAAGTTAGTAATTTCACTACGTTAGGGCGTCGCTTCAAGGGAGGTACACTCTATCCTTCATTTGCACTTCATTTGACCCTACGTGCTCCTACGTGTTATGTGAATATGCATGCCTACTCCGCTTTCCTTACCTCTTTGCATGCATTTACTTGCTTTTACTTTTATTTAAGTTTTATGGGGTATGTGTACACCTCTTGGCTTGTAATAGATAGGGCTCGAAGAGCATCTTGGTCCATTTCCCTTTCCCCTTTATGCTTTTATGGGGTATGTGTACACCTCTTGGCTTGTAATAGATAGGGCTCGGAGAGCATCTGGTCCATTTCCCCTTCCCCTTGGTTGCTTGTTTTTGTTGCTACATGTTAAATTGCTTTAGTAGGCTCTTGCATCTAGTCGAGCATGCTAAGTGCTACGTGCTACGTGTTTACGAGCGTTTTGGCATGTCTACTTGCTTTCATAACCATGAATGAATGGAATGGATGAATGTACGTCACCACACTAGTCCAATGCTAGTTGTGGCTCATTAGGCCATCCCTTTTTGTTAGTGCATATTTGCATGTTCACTACATGTCATGCATTTTTCTTAGTTTTATCATTTGGCATGCTCCTCGAGCCCCTTTTCCCTCATTTTAGGATTCTTTGCATCTCATGCTAGTTAGGGTACATTTGCCTGAAGAGTCCCCTTCTGATAAGGGAAACGAGCGAGTGTGGCTACTCGATAGCCTTAGCACGCTAGTTTCGCCTTCTAATCAAAGGGAAAATCGAAGTCGACAAGTTAGGAGTCATTCCCATACCCGACCTGATGCATTCCCTTAGGTTCATTCATTCTCATTTATCACTCACTCATTCTTTTCAATTCACATTTTCCTTTCCTTATTGTTCATTTTGATTTCTACTTCACAAAATTGCATTTAATTACACCTATATGCACTTATCACTATATTTCATACACTTGCACACGAACACTTGGAATTTTCATACAATTGCATACGTGCACCTTTTCATACACTTGCACACAAACACTTGGATTTTTAATTTCTTTCATACACTTCCACACTTGCACACTTGAGTCTCATTTGCATTAATCGACCTCTATGGGGTTTTCCTTTGTTGGCCGCCACAATTCATGTGGTTTGGGACCAAAAGCCTCACGAGAGACATCGTAGAATTTAGGATTGCATTTTTCTTCCCGTTTTGCATTCATATAGTCATATCCAACGTGCGAACATATATTGGGTAGAAAATTAGGAAAGGTAAGGTTAAGTCGCGCAACTAGCCTTGGCTAGGTCAAAGGGGTGCCTTGGATTCTATCCTTGCCTTCCCCTTTGTCAAACGTGACCCCCGAACCTTTTTCTTTGGCTTACGTGGACTAGGAGTCGTTTTAAAAAGGGTTTTACTACTTTGTCTTTAAAAAACACTTTTTGGGTGACTTGGTACACCCCAGATCTATACCAAGTGGCGACTCCGTTTTCATATTTAAAAAACCCTTTTTAAAAACTGTCATTTGGCCAAATCGTCGCTTTCCAAAGTCCCATGGCCTTTTACTTTTCATTTTGCACACGTTCACACCACACTTCACACACCACACACACTACATATCGAAAAGTGGGGCGCGACAGTTGGCGACTCCACTGGGGACTTCCTAAGTGGGTCCGAGCATTTGACTTAGCCATTCGTTTCCTTTTTCTACCCTTTTTATGCATTGCATTTGGATATTAGGGTTGCATTTTTTGTTTTAGGACTTTTTCGCATCGCGCGCGTATCAAACATTTCCCTCACTCACGTACGTGTGATTGGTTGATTGGATGTTGTTTATTTGTTTATCTCGCGCTTGCATTGCATTTGGGAGGGGGTGTGTCACCTTTAGAGCCTCGCGTGGTTCTCAACCCCTTCCCTCAAATTAGAGGAACACTTCATACGTGCATATTTATTTGCTTTATCCCATTTTATTTGTATTTTCGTGGGCGCCATCCCACACCGCCTTGTAGGATTAGGATCGATTGCCTTGGGTAGGCGGATGGTGTGCTCTGCGCCCATAGCGCTACCTAAGGGATCACTCGAGCCACCGACCGAAGGCCCTGGGAGTGATGACCCTTCGCCTTTAGGTCTGAAGGCTTGGGAGCCGAAGCTTTATCGAGTCTAGGCATTAGTGAACCCCAGCCTCATGCATCCATATTAGAATGACCTAAGGTAGAGTCGGCCTCACCCTATTTTAAGCACATTAGGCACGAGGGAAGGGGTTCCACCCCTTTTACTTGCTTTATTATATTTCTTTTCTTAATTGCTCCCAATGTGTTATGTGTACTATCAATTGCACTAACCATTTTTTTGTTTCTTGGCTTGCATTCATATGCCTTAGCGATAAGAGGCCCTTTTGGCACTCTTTTAGTGACTCACCCTCTAGATAGCTCACATGTTTAAATTTCAGTCTTTGCACTTGATTTTCAATAAATATATTTCATTTTTAGACTTTTTCCCCCCGATACATTATTTATGTCCTTTAGGTCATATTTGTCACATATTTACATCGCTTTAATAAACTGGCATCACGCATAAACCCTAGAAAGGGAATGCCATTTGGGGGATCCCGTGTTAGGAATAAACCACCCCATGTCTCGGATATGTAATCCAAATGAGACTTGCACGTTTACCTTTCTCGTACCATCCGAAGGGGTAGTGCACAAGGTAAGGTAAGATCCGATCATTTTCATAGAGTGATCTTTGGAATATGAGCATCTAATAATCACTTTTTGGCCATTTTATCAAAAATTGGTAAAAATCCCTTGCGTGAAGGACATTAATTTGAAGAAATTCACAAACGATTCCTCCTATTGAGATGATAAATAAATTGAGGCCAAATTGTGATTTTAGAAGGCTCATAGACTGATTTTCTGAAACCACCAATGGTCGGCCGATCCGATCAATCCATTTTGTCAATTCATAATCGATTTTAAATAAACCATTCCTTTGACCAATTTACCCTTTTTAGGGTCATCCGGTCGATTTTTGAAAAATCATTCAATTCATTTGACCAATTTACCCTTTTAGGGTGACTTGGTCGATTTTTGCATAAATCATCAATCTCTTTTTCATTCATCTGGCCAATTCACCCATTTTTAGGGCAATCGAATCGATTTTGAATAAATCAAGTTTCATTCATTTGACCAATCTACCCTTTTTAGGGTGATTCGATCAATTTTTGAATAAATCAAATTTCATTTAATTCATTTGACCAGTTTACCTATTTTTAGGGCAATTTGGTCATTTTTAAATAAATCATCAATTTTATCCAATCCATTTGACCCGTTTTTTCCCTTTTTAGGGTTTAAGTCTAAGGGTCACCGAATAAATTAATTGAGACATTGCAATCTCTTTTACACATTATTTCATGCATCGATCAAAGTAGCAATCCATTCGGACTTTTCCCTCATTTTAGGACAAATGTCTCTTTTCATTCCAATGGGCCAAATTTTTCAAATTATTTTTCACTCCATAAGCTGATTGGATCCATCAGGTATTGTATAGTGCCTGCTCTGGAGGATTGCATTTTCATGCTAGGCCTACCCTTGGCACAAAAAGGGTTCCCTCCATAGGGCATGCATACCGATTTTATAGTCTTGATTACTAACTCAGGGTATTTTTCTTTTGTTTTCCCCCTCCCCTGCATTCATAAGAGTTTCATAAAGTGTGAAAACGTGACATAAAGTGTGAAAACAATTCTGATCTGATGAAGTTTGAAAATTACACGATTCTTGGGCAGGCCCTGCAACATGAATTTGAAAATTCATCTGAAAACGCTTGTGTAAAACATTTAAGAGATTTCTTTGCTCAAAGGGAGAAGGGGGCTATTAAGAGGGAAAGTGTGTATACATGTGTAAAGGAGTTCCTTAGAATGTTTTTCATATGTATTGCTCTTTAAGTTTTCAAACATTGGCAATAATGAAGCTTTTGTTCAGACAATTATTTGTTTTGTATATTTATGTACATTTCATTCTTTATTCTTACTCATTGGAGATTTCATGATGAATTTTGAGAAATAAGACCCAATTTGAGATTTTTCAGCCTATAGCCTGAATTTCACAAGTGTATGCTTCCTAAAATCCTTACACTCGATTGGTGTTCCAACCTGTACAATAAGAGTGCTCAGAAAGAAAGAGAGTGAACGGTCACTCAAAAGGCCCTATGAGATACCTTTCTCCTTCACTTAATTCCAAAATAAAATCAGTCACATTGATTGATAAATTGCAAATTGGGGCCATCTTTGCTTGAAAATGCCCATTGGTTTAACCAGATTCAATCACATCTAAGTGAAAGCAAAAATGTGCATTGTTCTTATTTGTTTGGGAAATTTGGAATGATACTTCAAGCATTCGTTTCATTACCTATACAGATTTTCATCATTTACTCTCCCATTTGAGCTTCTAAAAGAATAATTTCGTTTCAAATAAGGGTCTTAATGATCACTACCCGTCATTGAAAATTTTCAAATATCAAAAGAAGAATGGATTTTCAATGACCATTTCGCTACTTCGGTTGTCATGAGGTATAAGAATGATACTTTGGCCGTCATTTCTACAATCTAAATGTAGACACCAAATTTTGAATAATTTGATGTAGCATCTATTTCATGATTTTCATTTTAGATTGCTTGCATTTTGGTTCGTTATTGTGTGTTTTGCACTATTAGTTGTTATGTTATTTTAGTTTTATTCATTTTCGCCCTTTTAGTTGATTTATTTCATTTGCTATTTATTTTTATTTTAGTTTTTAGTTTTGGCTTTTAAGTTTAAAATTAGTATGGAGTTTTTAGGAAAAGGAAAAGGAAAATATCAAAAATATGTTTTAGTCATTTTTGTTTTTATTCAATGCTTTCTTGAAAGAAAAATGAAAAGAAAAATCATAAAAAAGGAAAAAGGGAAATTTCTTCACAAAAATATGTTTATTTCTTTAAATTCAACCTTTTTGCACTTTAGTTATTTTTATTAAGTTATTTTGAAAAAAAAGAGAGAAAAAAGGAAAAATGAAGAAAATTTGAAAAATGGACATTTTTGTTGTTTTTATTTATTTAGTTTGTTTTTTATTTATTTGTTTTCATTCTTATTATTATTACATGGTTTTTGTCATTTTGTTATTATTATTATTATTATTATTTATATTATGTATTTATTAAGTTGGAAAGAAGAAAAAAAAAAAAAGAAAAAAAAAGTGTGTGTCGCGGCATGCAAAGCTGCAATTTTTGGCAGCTTGCAAGGGCATCACTTATGCCATCGAAGGGCTGGAAAGAGGGGCAGAAATGAACCCTCCATCCTCACCCTTGAGGTGAGGGTTGGTTGGGTATAAAGAGGAAAAGAGCCAGCAGCCGCAGGGGTAGAGAGAGATAAGCTGTAGAAGGGAACAAAAAGAAAAAACAGCGAGAAAAGGAGGGGGGATGGCGGAAAGAAAAGCTGAACAAAGAGGTTAGACGAAACGGAGGGAGCATACGGTTGGGGTTGGAGGAAGAACTGAAAACAACTGAAAGGGAGAGCCGAGAGCAAGGGGGCAGAACACTGAACGGCGGCTGTAGTTTTGGAAAAGAGAGAGAGGGAGCTGGCAGGAGACAGACGTGAACGTTTCTGGAGAAACCCACGGCGTCATCAGCACCGGAGTCGAGTTCTTTCCAGCACAAGGCCTGCTCTTTTCGATCATTTCATGCCTTGCTTGGCCCTTTAAAAGGGTAAAGGTGATGTTTTCCATCTTGTTTGATAGCAGATTGTCGGATCGGTATTGAGAGTCATGCTTGCATCTGTTGTTTTTCCCTCTTTGTGCATCCGGCCGTGAATCTGGTTGGGGGGGGATGAAAGTTTTGAGCTTTATGTGAGTTTTGTTGATGGGTTTTATCTGCGTTTCGTGTAAAAATGCCTGTGTGAGGGAGCTTTGATGCCTGCGTGGGAAACTAGCGTGGAAGACTGGATAGGATTTAGCCCATAGTTATGCACGTCAGCTGCCTTTATTGTCTCCATATTTCTTTCTCCCAGTTTTTCCATGTGCCCAAGAAGTAACTTTCTTACCTCTCTGGGAAGCTTTATAGATATTGATCAAGAGTGTCGTTTCGATTTTCTGGTTTGTCAACAAGCTGCAAAGTTGCAGCAAGAAAATCACAGAAATCCATTTTCGTTTTCCTTGCCCTGCGATCCCCGTATTAGTTTTTTGTATGGATTTTCAATGGCTGGGTTATCCATTAGAGTGGGTTTCATAGCAAGATTGACAAAGATGCAAGCCTGTTTTCTTGTGTTATCAATGGCTGGTGCATGAATTTGTTGAACTCCAAAGCTCATGCGGCAAAAACCTGCTCATCCACATTTGTATCTGCTGACATGTCTTCCATTTCCCTGATACATGTGCGTTTACATTTCTGTTTTTTATGTTTTCATGTCTCGCATGAATAGCATTGAAGTTATTAGCTGGTGAATGAATGTTTCATCATGATCAGACTCTAATTTTTCAAGAGCACAAAAATACTTGGCTGCACCTTTGTTTTACTGTCATGAAAACAGTCGCCGCACTTGCTTTGCTGTTTTCCTTTTTCCGTGACTATCCACCAGGCTCTAACTTCTTCTAATTTGTTAATTAGTCTTGTGTGGAGAGGGGCAGTGGAAGATTGGTTTCAGTTTGTATGTGTGAATCCTTAAAACACTTGAATCATGACTCAAAGCTTGCTGGAAAATGCATTTCAGTTTGCCCAACCAGAAACTCACGGCTTTGTCTTATTGTTTTCTTCCTTTTCGGTTTCAAGTTTTGCTGATTTCATTAGATGATAATTCCAGCATGTTTCTTCTTAGTTTGTTTGCATGAATATGTTGAAGATGCATAAGGAATTGCATGAGAATGAGGTGAAAGAAAAAGAAGATTCCTGAGATAATTTTTGCTGAAATCTGTTTTTTCTTTCCTTTCCTTCGTGGATTGCATTTTCTGCCAAGGTAATGAACCAAACCTGGAAAATTGCAGCAGTTTTGTTCTTCAAGTATGAGCATGCTTCCAGATCGTTTTGCCGCATTTCATGAGTCCAAGAGCCTACTAGATTCCCCCCACCTTTGTTTCAATGCCTTTGCATGTTGTGTTTGGCCTTTGCATTTTATCGCATTTAGTCTTGCCTGAAGGAAGCAAGCTATTGCAGAAATTTGTTCCTACGTGACTTGCATGAAACTTGCATGGAAATAGCTTTCAATAATTTCATTTTGACCCCTAGGCTTCTAACTAATGCCACTAGGACCCAATCAATTAAATAATCTCATCAATTTGGTCCTTGGTAATTTTAATTTGTGCAACTTCATTGTTTGTTTGCTTCAATTAACTACCATGCTTTGTCAATTGCACTTAATTCATGACTTTAGGGGGCTTTATGATCAAGTGAGCTTGTGTTCGCCTATTTTCTTTAATTTTTCCAAATAAATTGGTACCTTGACCATTTCTTTTATTTTGGAGGATAAATAAGTGATTTCATTTCATTGGGGCCCAATTTCGAGAGAGGTACACTCTACCCTTTTATTTGCACTTCATTTGACTCTACGTGCTCCTACGTGTTATGTGAATATGCATGTCTACTTCGCTTTCCTTACCTCCTTGCCTGCATTTACTTGCTTTTACTTTTATTTAAGTTTTATGGGGTATGTGTACACCTCTTGGCTTGTAATAGATAGGGCTCGGAGAGCATCTGGTCCATTTCCCTTTCCCCTTTATGCTTTTATGGGGTATGTGTACACCTCTTGGCTTGTAATAGATAGGGCTCGTAGAGCATCTGGTCCACTTCCCCTTCCCCTTGGTTGCTTGCTTTTGTTGCTACATGTTTAATTGCTTTATTAGGCTCTTGCATCTAGTCGAGCATGCTAAGTGCTATGTGCTATGTGTTTACGAGTGTTTTGGCATGTCTACTTGCTTTCATAGCCATGAATGAATGGAATGGATGAATGTACGTTTCCGCTAGTCCAACGCTAGTCGGAATTCATAGAATGGGCTAGTCCAACGCTAGACCCTTAGGGATTTCCCCTCATTAGCATATCATTTGCTTGTTCACCACATATCATGCATTTTTCTTAGTTTTATCACTTGGCATGCTCCTCGAACCCCCTTTCCCTTCATTTTAGGATTTTTGCATATCATGATAGTTGTAGGGTCCATTTGCTTGAGTGTCCCCTTCCGATAAGGGAAACGAGCGAGTGTGGCTACTCGATAGCCTTAGCACGCTAGTTTCGCCTTCTAATCAAAGGGAAAATCAAGTCACGATTTAGGTCTCCCCGTACCCAATATGCATGAATTCCCTAGGCTCATGCATTCTCAATCCACTCTATCATTACACTTTCACTTTTGTCTCATTTGCACACATGCACCTTTTTTATCACCTTCACTTGCACACGAACATTTTTTTTACTTGCACACGAACATTTTTATCTTCACTCGCACACGAGTACTTTCATCTACATTTGCACACCTTCACTCTTATCTTATTACTTTTATCATTTTTCTCATTTCACACAAACTCACACTTTCACATGGCATGCATTCCACTCATTTTTCACGTCATTTAGGTTTAGGTGTGACCTCTCCAAAAGGATCATTATTGGGCTTCACAATTAATGTGATTGGCACCACTCAACCTTTGAAGAGAAATTTCCCCCAATCCCCCTAGGTCTAGGTTTTTGCATTCATATAGACATATCCAATACGCGATACATACCTTGGGTAGAAAAATTAGGAAAAATTGGTTTGAGTCGCGCAACTAGCCTTGGCTAGGTCAAAGGGGTGCCTTGGATTCTATCCTTGCCTTCCCCTTTGTCAAACGTGACCCCCGAACCTTTTTCTTTGGCTTACGTGGACCAGGAGTCGTTTTAAAAAGGGTTTTACTACTTTGTCTTTAAAAAAACACTTTTTGGGTGACTTGGTACACCCCAAATCTATACCAAGTGGCGACTCCGTTTTCATATTTAAAAAACCCTTTTTAAAATCTCATTTGGCCAAATCGTCGCTTTCCAAAGTCCCATGGCCTTTTACTTTTCATTTTGCACACGTTCACACCACACTTCACACACACATCACTCACATTCACATATTCATTCGAAAAGTGGGGCGCGACACTAAACACTGATCATCCCTTGCATCCTCGTTTGAGCTAAATTGGTGGTTCTTTTCGAGTGCACATATGATCGCACCCCACATTGGGGAAGGAGATTGGGAAATTTTGAAAAAGGGAGGAAAGAGAAAAGCAAAAATGCCAAAAGGGAAAAAAGAGGGAATCACAAATTGGAGAAATTTGAATCTATCTGGGTTTCAATTTTTGGGAAAAAAGAAAAGAAGGGGTTTTGTCCATGTGAATCGCCTATGTTTCACAAATATGGATGAGTAAGGGTCTTCCTCAGTCAATTGATTCAGATACACGCAAAAAATTTCGCATTAACGAAAGTTTCCTTTCAGAGTTATTGTAAGGAACAGAATACAAGTCAGGCTATCTTCTTTTCCAATCGAACATTCTATCCCTAGTTATCCCTTTTGAGCCATCAGAATAAATTATTTCGTTTGGCAACCCCTGAGAATCGCAAACCCCACACTGGGGGCAAGTTGGGTTGAAAAAGGAAAATTTCAAGAAGCGGAAAAGTGAAAAGCCACAAAATCAAAAGGCAAAGGAAGAAAAGAGAACCTCAGTTCAAAAATAAACTGGGGCAAATTTTGTGAAAGTTCGAAAGAACGGCAAAAGGCCGAAAAATCAAAAGGGAAAAGGAAATGAAAGTGAAAAGCCTCAATTGAGCAAAAACCGAGGCAAATTCTGATTTTACCCTAAAATAGGGTTTGGCGCAACAATGCGATCTCAGATTCTTCAAACCACTTTTGAAATCCGTTTTCAGGCCTTAACTTTTCTAAGCACCCCACCTGACCCCATTACAAAAGCCAAAAGTCCTGACTTCTGTTCTTTGCAATGGCCCTGTCAAGAAAATTTCTGATGCCGAAAAATTTTAGCTGTATTCTGAATTGATTAGGTGTGAGGTTGACACTACTCTTCATGTGAAACTCCGCGAGGGCACTTTTGAGAAAAGGAAAAGAAAAGGAAAAGCGAGCGGAATGAATGCAAAAGAAAAATGCAAAAAGATTTGATGCTGAAAGACCCTGTTGAGCGATGATAAAAAGTCAAACAAATTCCAAAATTTTGGAGTCCAGATGGGGGCAATGTTGAAAAATGCGATCTTCGGTGCACTGTTCTTGAAAATTATTTCTTTTAACTATCGTTTTCAAGCCAAATTACAAGCTAATAAAGTCCATCGTTGACTTATTCTTTCATGACAATCCAAAGTGAGGATCATGCTCATAAGAAATCCATCAATCATTTGTGATCATGGGAGTATAACCAGTTTTCACAGGTTTAGCTATCGTTTCTACCCATTTTATTGCAAGCCTATCAAGCTTGTATGTTGACTAAGTTTTCTTGGAAAATAAGGGTGACAAACTATTTTGCTTTCATGAAGACGTGATATCGAATGAGCACAAAATAAGACAAATCTTGGCCTCCCATTTCCAAGTCAGAAATAACGCCCATTATCCAAAGCTTCGATGCTAAGGTAAGGAAGAAATATCTTGTAATTTGGCATTATTTTGAGGAATTCATCATGAAATTTCTGCATGAGTTCAAACTTGACGATTAAAGTTTCTTCACATTGTTGTATGTGCACTCTTTTCTAAATTTTAGAAAGTGCGGTTTTTCTTTGTTCAAGTAAATGGGAAATCATCTAAACCAATTTTTGCAATCAAATGGGCCCAAACTGGGGCAAAATTTTTATTTGCAAAATTTTGCAAAATAAGCCCACACAGGGGCAAATATTTTTGTAGTCCAATTGAGGATTTCGTCCAAGAATCAAAATAATGCATTTTTCAAATCAGTCACGCTCATTTGAGTGCACGTAAGCCCTGTGCAGGTATTCACAGTTGAAGTCGACGAAAAGCATCTGGCGATGTAGAAGGCCGATGCCGAAGAAAGAGAAGAAAGAAGGGAAAAGGGCCCTACACTGGGGCAAATTATTTTTGGAAAAAGATTCTCTCGAAAAATCAGAAAAATTCAAAAGTCAAAAATCGAAAATCAAGTTCAAATTTTTGTTTCTTGGAAAATCAAAATTTAATTTCTTATATCTTGACAGATCAAATCCCAATTTTAAATTTCTGTCCGGGTCTATCCCGTGGGTCTATCCCAATTTTAAATTTCTGTTCGGGTCTATCCCGTGGGTCTATCCCAAATTTAAATTTCTGTCCGGGTCTATCCCAATTTTAAATTTCTGTCCGGGTCTATCCCAATTTTAAACTTCTGTTCGGGTCTATCCCGTGGGTCTATCCCAATTTTAAATTTCTGTCCGGGTCTAATTCCCGTGGGTCTATCCAATTTTACATTTCAGATCCGGGTCTATCCCGTGGGTCTATCCCAAGTAAATTTCTGTCCGGGTCTATCCCGTGGGTCTATCCCAAATTTAAATTTCTGTCGGGTCTATCCCGTGGGTCTATCCCAATTTTAAATTTCAGTCCGGGTCTATCCCGTGGGTCTATCCCAATTTTAAATTTCTGTCCGGGTCTATCGTCCGGGTCTATCCCGTGGGTCTATCCCAAATTTACATTCCAGTCCGGGTCTATCCCGTGGGTCTATCCCAAAATTAAATTTCTGTTCGGGTCTATCCCATTTTTTACATTCATGTTCGGGTCAGTCCCATTTTTTTAGAATTCTTGTTCGTTGGAATCATTTTGCAGCCCAATAACACAGGTAAGTATTTGGTGTCCACTTCTTTGTCTCAAGTTTTTTCAAAACTCAGACAAAGAGGGGCAAACTGTAGACACCAAATTTTGAATAATTTGTATGTGGCATCTACTTCATGATTTTTATTTTAGATCGCTTGCATTTAGTTCATTGTTGTGTGTTTTGCATTTTTTAGTTGTTATTTTATTTTAGTTTTATTCATTTTGCCCTTTTAGTTTGTCTATTTATTTTTATTTTGTCATTTTAGGTTTTTAATCACTTTTAAGTTTTAGATTTTAGTTTTTAGTTTTTAGTTTTTTTAGTTTTTAAGCTTAGCATAGAGTTTTTTGAAAAAGAAAAGGAAAACATCAAAAATATGTTTTAGTCATTTTGGTTTTTATTCAATGCTTTCTTGAAAGAAAAATGGAAATGAAAAATCATAAAAAAAGGAGAAAAAAGAAAATGTAGAAAAAGATGGAAAAATGGCCATTTTTGTTGTTTTTAAATTATTTTCATTATTATTACCTGGTTTTTGTCAATTTGTTATTATTATTATATTTATTAAGTTGAAAGTTAAAAAAAAAAAAAAAAAAAAAAAAAAAAAAAAAGAGTTATACGCGGGCAGCAAGCTGCGTTTTTCGCAGCTTGCAAAGAAATGTTCGGCAGCTCCTTGGGCTGCAAATATAGAAGAGCTGGCTTGAAGTTTAGGGTTATCATGGGATATAAAAGGAAAGCTGAAAGGTAGCCGCAAGAGAGAGAGCTCGGTTAGGGGGGGAAAAAACAGCAAAGGAAAAGAAAGAAAGGCTGCGGGCTTTGGAGCTAAGCATAGTTGATGGCAGGAAGCCGAGAGAGTTTTGGAGAGCCCTGGGGAGGCTGAGAAAAGGAAAACTAGAGGGAGATAGAGAGGGGGTGAACGGACTCAGAGGGAACCGAGAGGAAGAAAACAGAAAAACTGAACGAGGGTTTTGAGGAGAAGGGGTTTTCAGGTCAAAAACAAACCACGGAGAGCTAGTGTAGGAGGAGAAGAGTGACGGCTAAGGAGGGAGAAAAGGAAGAGAAACCCATCGAAGGAAACCGTGGAGAGTTCAAGCCTAAAGCTCGGAGCTTCAAGGCCCTTTGTCAAAGCCTGCAACCTGGGTTCGGCTAATCCAAGTGTACCCACGGTGATTTAACTCCAAAAGCAGCAAAAGAGGTAACTTCAACCTTGCTCTCGTCTATTTTCTTCTAAAAACTGGAGCGTGATTTCCTTGCCTAGTATTTGAGGTCACTAGAACCCATTGTTTCTGAAGCTGTATCCTGAGTTTGTTGGATTGGAAATTCATGAGTTAAAAAAAAGTATTCTTTCCTTCATAGAAGGGTGTCATCTGTGATTTCTGCTGGTTTCAAAGATTTGGTTTTGATGACTTGGGTAAAAGAGTTACAAAGATGGTTAGGTGTTGAAGGTTGCAAAATGTTATCCATGGCTGTCTGTTGTGCCGAGTCCGGCTTTGCCGTTTTACATACTGTAAGCAGACAGATAATTTTCTTTCCTTCTCTATTGTTACTCATGGCTGTGCCTACTCTAGTCTTTCATGGGTTTCATAGTAAGATTAACAAAGATTTGGGTTTGGTTTTCTGAAGTTGTGGCTGAGAATGTAAAAAGCTTTCGATGTTTTGTATGATAAATATGGACAGGATTTGGCCTCTCGCCAGTTACACATGCCGCAGCCTTTTGTTGAGCTGATTCTGTTTTCTTTTCTTCTGTTTGTTTTTGAGCTCTAGTAGTTATTTTGCTGTTGTCTTGTTTCGGTAGTAAAAGGGTAAATTTTGCTAGTTGAAGGTTCATTTGCATGTGGTATGTGGTTAACGGGAAAAGCTGCTGCATTTCCTTTCCCTGCGTTAATGGTTGAGTTCTGCACCTCAGTCTCGTGTTCAATATTGTGTTTAGGGGGGGGGGAAATGGAAGTTTGGGTGTTGTGTATGCATGTTTGAAGCTCTGAAACACTCGAGCCATGCCCAAGCAATTGCTGGGAAGACACATTTCAACTTGCAAAATCAGCTTCATATGCTTCCAGATTTTTCGACTTGCTGACCGTATTTCATTTCTTGCTTGCACTGGATTTTGCTAAGTTTTTCTGTTGGATTGAATGATGGCTTGCTGCCTAGTTTAAGAGCCTTGTGTTTGGACTTGATTATGTTTGAAAGTTGGCTTGACAAGGTGCTGAATTGCAGAAAGTTTTCATCCGAAAACTATAGAAGCAAAGTAAGCTTCGGTTTGCCGAAAGTTTCATTTGCTTGTCGAAACCTTGTTGCAACTTGATTTTTGCATCATGTCTTGCTGTGTTTTATTGGTTTGAACGTTCACGTTGGGTGTGTATGTTTAGGGGTTGAAAGGTGTGAATCATGTTCAAGTGCTTGCTAAAAAAACAAACAAGCAAGCCATCGAAACCATTTCTGCACTTATTTTTCAGAACTTTGGTATGATACATTTCCGTGTTTTATGGTCATTTGGGTTGTGACCAATGTGTGGTTCATTACTTGGTTTGAAGTGGTGGCTTTGGGTTGAAAAATATCTATCCAAGGTTGTGTATTTGAATTGAAAAATCTGAGTTAGCTTGAAGGCAAAGTGCAGCAGTTTTTTTTTGAAGTTTAACGGAAATAGTTGAAGAAGCTCTTTGTCCACGTAGCTTGCATGAACTTGCATGAAATAATTTCCAGATTTTGCACTTTAACCCCCTAAGTTCCCCCTTGTCTTGTTATGGCCCCATTAGTTGAATAATTTAATCACTTTTGTCATTCTAGAATCTTAATTGCTTTTGGTTTGCTTTGACATGATTTTGGGTAAGACGTTTAGTGAGTTTTAGGATGCATTTTGAGGTTCAATAAGTTTTAATAGATTTCTTTTAGCTTGGATTTGTGTTCTAATCACATTTCTGCATTTGATTTTTATGGGTCTCATCTTAAGTCATCAATTTTGGTATTTTATTTTACTCTCTTTCAGAAATTTTCAGTCCTTCTAATTAAGTCCCTCTTGCATTAATTGCTTTGTACATGGTTGGTTTGTCTATGTAAATACTTTAGTTGACTCAATTTAGTGTTTAACTTTCATTTTTCATATTTAATTTTTGTTTCATGTGATTATTTGATAATTTAAGTGGTACCTTGACCTTTTTATTATTTTGGAGGGTAAGTTAGTAATTTCACTACGTTAGGGCGTCGCTTCAAGGGAGGTACACTCTATCCTTCATTTGCACTTCATTTGACCCTACGTGCTCCTACGTGTTATGTGAATATGCATGCCTACTCCGCTTTCCTTACCTCCTTGCATGCATTTACTTGCTTTTACTTTTATTTAAGTTTTATGGGGTATGTGTACACCTCTTGGCTTGTAATAGATAGGGCTCGGAGAGCATCTGGTCCATTTCCCCTTCCCCTTTATGTTTTTATGGGGTATGTGTACACCTCTTGGCTTGTAATAGATAGGGCTCGGAGAGCATCTGGTCCATTTCCCCTTCCCCTTGGTTGCTTGTTTTTGTTGCTACATGTTTAATTGCTTTAGTAGGCTCTTGCATCTAGTCGAGCATGCTAAGTGCTACGTGCTACGTGTTTACGAGCGTTTCGGCATGTCTACTTGCTTTCATAACCATGAATGAATGGAATGGATGAATGTACGTCACCACACTAGTCCAATGCTAGTTGTGGCTCATTAGGCCATCCCTTTTTGTTAGTGCGTATTTGCATGTTCACTACATGTCATGCATTTTTCTTAGTTTTATCATTTGGCATGCTCCTCGAGCCCCTTTTCCCTCATTTTAGGATTCTTTGCATCTCATGCTAGTTAGGGTACATTTGCCTGAAGAGTCCCCTTCTGATAAGGGAAACGAGCGAGTGTGGCTACTCGATAGCCTTAGCACGCTAGTTTCGCCTTCTAATCAAAGGGAAAATCGAAGTCGACAAGTTAGGAGTCATTCCCATACCCGACCTGATGCATTCCCTTAGGTTCATTCATTCTCATTTATCACTCACTCATTCTTTTCAATTCACATTTTCCTTTCCTTATTGTTCATTTTGATTTCTACTTCACAAAATTGCATTTAATTACACCTATATGCACTTATCACTATATTTCATACACTTGCACACGAACACTTGGAATTTTCATACAATTGCATACGTGCACCTTTTCATACACTTGCACACAAACACTTGGATTTTTAATTTCTTTCATACACTTCCACACTTGCACACTTGAGTCTCATTTGCATTAATCGACCTCTATGGGGTTTTCCTTTGTTGGCCGCCACAATTCATGTGGTTTGGGACCAAAAGCCTCACGAGAGACATCGTAGAATTTAGGATTGCATTTTTCTTCCCGTTTTGCATTCATATAGTCATATCCAACGTGCGAACATATATTGGGTAGAAAATTAGGAAAGGTAAGGTTAAGTCGCGCAACTAGCCTTGGCTAGGTCAAAGGGGTGCCTTGGATTCTATCCTTGCCTTCCCCTTTGTCAAACGTGACCCCCGAACCTTTTTCTTTGGCTTACGTGGACTAGGAGTCGTTTTAAAAAGGGTTTTACTACTTTGTCTTTAAAAAACACTTTTTGGGTGACTTGGTACACCCCAGATCTATACCAAGTGGCGATTCCGTTTTCATATTTAAAAAACCCTTTTTAAAAACTGTCATTTGGCCAAATCGTCGCTTTCCAAAGTCCCATGGCCTTTTACTTTTTATTTTGCACACGTTCACACCACACTTCACACACCACACACACTACATATCGAAAAGTGGGGCGCGACATAGTGTAAAAAAATTCAGCTTTGGTTGTTGGAATAATGGTTGTTTGGATGGTATATGGTGTATGTAGGCTTGTATAGGAGATAGTAGTAGTGGTTTTAAGTTAGAAATATGAAGTTGCACATTAAATTCTTGATATTCCAGAATTGAGATTTCTTATGGTTCAGTTCTGTCTGTTTCTGTTTGAGTATATTAGAGACCGAATCAGCCTTAGTACAAAATATGAAAGTTGTAGGTAATGATGTTTCATAGTTGCCTACAAAATTTCAGCTCAATCGGATTACTGTAGCTCATGAAAAGATAAAATTACCCCTAAGACTGCCCTAGGTAGAGTCCAGCAGACAGTTTTGACATTTTCTCATGTTGGCTGCGTTTTTCACCTTGATCTGTATCAAACCAGTCTTTGGCCAAAATATGAAACTTTTAGCCCTATGTTTTTTCTTTCCAACGCCATTGAGAACACCTCAATCGGATTTCGGTAGCCTGAGTTATTGTCATTTACGCATAGTGCAGTTAACTAGCCCAAGTGTGAGATTCTGGTTCTGTAATTTGATATTTTGACCTAGCTACACTATGAATTGGACTGAGTGGTCTTCATCAAAGTTGTAGGTCTTTGTCTTAGCTTCGAAATGGTATATATTTCATCCCAATCTGATAAGAGTAGCCTCAGTTATGCCTGTTACGCAAAACAACATCAAATCTATCTTTTGTTTTCAACTTAAATTTCATTTCCGCACATGTTCCTAGCTTAGTTTGGTACTTATATGACTTTGAGACTATTGAACTGTTATTGAATTGAGATGATTTTATGTGTGACTTTGAGACTGATTGAGGAAATGAATGAAGCCATAAATGGCGGAAAAATATGTAAATACAAAGGGCGTGCTGCCCAAATTTACGCTCAAGGACTAGGTAGATACTTGCGACTTGAATAAGGCTTGAGAGCGAATACCACTTGAACTATCTAGAATATTTGCAACCTCTTTTATCAAGGCACATAAGTTGGATTTCAGCCAAACCTTGTACCGTTGGAAAAAATGAAATTTACAACTAATAGAAATACGTTTTCTTTGTCACTCCGAGTTAAATGGAGATTTTAAAGTTTTACGAGTGAGCATAAGTTTTACAAATATTTTACTTATATTCTTTGGTTTCAATGTACTCTTTTCACTACCAAAATCATATTTATATTTTGTACTAGTACGTATTCGAATTTTCTTGGAATCACTTAAATCTTTGATAGTTGAAATATAATGTGTTCTTTTGATTATATTAGGGTTCATCGGTGACTGACGGAATTATCCGGCAAGATATTGTGGATATTATTTTGTGTAAATAGATGAGTGTTCCTTGTTTGTTATATTTTCATTGACTATATGGCTTGTTCTTGACTATATGGCTTGTGGTGGATGTATGATTACATGTTCCATGTTATCAATGACTGTTAAAACGAATTTTACTAGGCGGGTGTCTACTTTATCGCACTCGATCTAAATAAATGCGAAATTTTCAATGATTAAATGCTAGTTGCGCATGAATGTAAGCCGTTTGGCTGAACTGGACCCTTGTCCTTTGTTACCTGTCAACTCGAGGCAGAAGCGGACTCGATCGGGCGATTTGGTGACTTTGGGTGAATGTTTGGTATACTCGAATATTACCTTGTAGTCTGGCCAACGTCCAGGAGGGGGTGAATGAAATGAATAAACGAATGTCAATGCAAATGAGGGGTTTTACTTACTAAAATGCATTTTCAAATGATTGGAGGAATAAGGGAATGAAAGGAGAATGAATGAACGAATGAATGAATGGCTCCCTGTGAGCACGTATCCTTTTAATAAATGCTATTATTGCTTTATATTGTCATGTTTCTTGCATTACTTGCTATTTATGGTTAATGCATTGGCTTTATTGTTTGATTATGTATTCGGAACCTCACTGAGCTTTCAACTCATCCCTTTAGTTGTTTTCCTTAACAGGGGAAGGCGAGCCAGAACGGGAGCTTTGTGTAGACTAGCTTAGTTTAGATCTCTGAATTTTGTAATGGTTCTCGCCCTAGTGCTTGGCACGGGCTGGATGTATGACGATTTGAGAACCTTTGTATATTCGATATTTGTGTTCCCTTTTGAGATGGAAATGTATATAAGTTTCGCTTTAAGTTTTGGATTGTTTCTATATTTATTCCTATGGTTTTATTCCGGTTTTGATTGAGGACTGAAGTGAACGACTGAGTCCTGGCGAGAGGTGGGCAGACGGTCCACCAACCCCTTTGGTTCACCTTAGGAGGAGGTGGGGCTGTCACAAAAGCAGAAAAAGAAAAAAAATGTTGTGAAGTGCAAGGGAGAAACACCTCGAGAAAGTCCATTCAGAGCCCAATATGTAAGTCAAGAACCCAATTCTGACTCAAAATTTTAAACTATTAGTTTTACTTATAAATTAAGTGCTCTTTCTCTATCTCTCAAACTAATGTGAGATATAATTCTTTATTTATGAATCTAATAAATCTTTCCCTTCATGAGTAAACCCTCACATTAAACCCAAATTTAATGGCTCTTCTTCGAGGCTATTTTAATACTCATCGCAAGCCTACCTTATCATCTAAGGTCACCTCTTCTCTCACTTATGGACTCATTCTTTTTTAACATCCAAATTGCATTCTAGACCCTTGCCAACTCTTGACTCCTTGGTTTAACACCAATCGGATCCCCTACCAAACCCATGGTACACCTGGTCCAACACTAGCTAAGCTCCTTAGTGCTTTGGCATTTCGGTTCACCATTAAGAAGAGAATTTTCACCGGTCCAACTTTGAGAAAAATTCACTTACCCGTGAGTAACCCAATCTCACAACCTAAAACTCTGATACCACTTGTTATGGAGAAATGCCTCGAGAGACCCTATCAACGAGTCCAATATGTAAATCAGGAATCCAACCCTGAACCGAAAGGTTAAACTATAAGGTCTTGGGCCCTCACTTACATATTAAGTGGTCTTTCTCCATCTCTCGAACCAATGTAGGACATAATTCTTTACTCATAAACCTAATACTCTTGTAAATATATGCTGTATTGTGGTAGTTGGGCAAAATACTTTGTTATGTTTGAACATGCTAAGCTTGGAGAGTTTATGGATATGTCTTGGAACTGTACATGTGAATGAAGAAAGAGTTTGAATTCATGCAAGGAGTTGCTGGTATTTCCTTTGATATGTTTAGCCTACATTTCCATTTTATCCAACCCTTTTTACCCAAACCACATTACAACCCCTGTTGAAGACCCTTCAATTTTTGCATTGAGTTCATCTTAAAGTGGTAGAGATGTGATAGATTAGCAAGCTCATGGTAATTTCATTCCATGGTGTTGAATTGAGTGTCAAATGATCTCTTAAATACTTTGAGTGCAGAGTGTATACACTAATATCCATGTAAGGGACATTACGTTTTGTACATCCTGATTTTGATGAAATTGTTAAGAGACATGATACTTGTGTTAGTATATTGTGCTATGTTGTGCTTATTATCTTGATCGTGATTTTGGACTAAGTGAGTGCTTGAGAACAAACATTGTCTTAGTGTGGGGGAATTTTGTTAGTGAACTAATTATGAATTGTATTTGTTAATATTTTTCCTTTTATTTTGCCAAAATATGGTGTTAATTTCTAAATTCTACTCATATATATATATTTTGTGGTGTTGTTGCTAGGAAGTTGTGGTGAAAAGGGAATAAAAAGTGCATTAAAAGCTGAATTCTAAAATACTTTACAAAATGCGGTCACGTCTTAACTTCTTGTGAAGTTCGAACATTTTGAAATTTGAAGTGGATCCCATTGCACGTAGGAATCATTGTTACACCATCTCATGTCATTGCTGATTAATTAATCATGAGTTGTCATTAGTTTATTAGGAAACTTAGGAGTCTTGACTCTGACTTTGTTTTATTAAGAAGTAGTTTTAGTAAGTAGACTTCGATTAGGAAACGTTTTTCCCTTTTCAAGCAGTAATAAGGAATAGGAAGGGAAGTCTGATTATTTTTCTTGTCTAGAAATTGAACAGGCTCTCTCACTTATTCCTTTTCTTCTTTTTCTCTTCAACAATAAACCCTAGTTTTTAGTTGGTTGCAATTCCACTGTGAGAAGCAGCCGAACTCTCTTTCTAATCATAGGATAATTAAAAATTTGGTTCATCAAATACTGTGAGATTTAATTTGGTTTATTTGTTTCATTTATTTATAATATTTATATATTTTCCATTCATTCATGATTATAATTATTTTATACGATTAAATAACTAGCCACTATTTAATTGTTAGAGTACTTTATTGCCATCTAAAATATCAAATTCGTAATTGTTTGGTAGCTTTAGTTTTTGTGAGGAGTGATATAATTTGATTATAGTAGAAACTTTTGAATCTACGTCATGAGAATATATAATCTAATTTAAATGAACCAAACTTATGTGTTTATCAGTTTAGAATTGGTAGTTTCTCTAATTATTAATACTGTCAATAGATTAAATTCTAAGAGCTTGTTTAGGATTGCCTAATTGGCAAGAGAAATAATCACAGGACTTATTGTAATTATTGAAATATTAAGGAGAGGCAAATTGTCAGAATTTGTTGAAAACCATAGCCAGTTTAATTATAAATAAATGATTTTATTCTTGTATCAATGATCAATTAAATAAATCAAAGTGGAGATTAGACCTTTGACTAGAGAGTTGTCTATTATTGATTTAGTTCTATTTAATTTTGAATTATTATTTTATTTAAGTAAATTACTTCGATTAATTTCCCACAATCCCCAATTTTATTTATTGTCATTCTATAAGAAAATAAATTACCGAGTTCTTGTGAATACGACCCTACTCATCGATATATTCAAGTTATACTTTAGAGTAGGAATTTATTTTTGTGGGTTTGACACCCAACAAGTACATCAAATAGGCTATTACAAGAGGGATGATTGGCATGGACGGTAAGACAAGAGGAATTGTAAGTAGGAAATCCTAAAGTCAAAATCTCACACTTAAGAAAAAAGCTATTACATATATGAACCATACAACGAAGAGTCCAAGGGGTGATTCATCGGATCAAGGATTCAATGGAATAGGGTTATCTCAAGATGATCAGATTGCTACTGAGGCAATTTGGTTTTTTGCCAAATTATTTTCTGATGATTCTTCCATGTCTACAGAATTACTGTATTTGATTCCACAATTGGTAACAGAGGATGATAATAAGGCTTTGGAGGCTATTCCTACCTTGGATGAAGTGCAACAAGTGGTGTTTGAGATGGATGGTGAAAGTTCATTTGGGCTTGATGGATTTATGGGTAAATTCGTTACATTTGCTTGGGATGTGTTGGCTCATGATGTTTATAATGCAGTTGTCAATTTTTTTTGTGGTGCCGAGCTACCTTGGTTTATGGCTTCAACTGCCATTGTTTTGATTCCAAAAGTTCCAAATCCTCAAGATTTTTCTAAATTTCAACCCATTAATTTGTGTAATTTTTTCAATAAAATATTGCTAGAGTTTTGATGAATAGATTAGTTTCTATTTTGCCTCGCCTTATTTCACCTCATTAGACTAGCTTTGTTATGGGCCGTAATATTATAGACAATTATCGTCTGGCACAAGAAATTGTCTCAGGAATTGAAAAGAAGAGCAGAGGTGGTAATGTGGTGTTAAAATTAGATACGGCAAAAGCTTATGACAAATTGTCTTGGTTTTTCTTGGTTAATATTTTACGACGTTTCGGATTTGGGGAATGTTTCATTGATATGGTATAGATGTTGGTCTCTAATGTAGGTTTTTGGTTATCATAAATGGAATTGCTCATGATTTTTTCAAATCTTCTAGGGGTCTGAGACAAGGAGACTTGTTGTCCCCATCTTTATTTGTTCTTGGGGCTGAGATTTTGTCTAGATATTTAAATGAATTAGCCAATCAGCCCCGGTTTGTGGGTTTTAAAGTTCCCCAGGGCTGTGCTTAAGTTACTTATCTGGCCTTTGCGGATGGTGTAATTATTTTTACTAATGGATTACCCGTTGCATTGAAAAAGATTATGTTAGTGTTGGATAAATATCAAAAAGAGCCAGGTCAACTGCTTAATGCTTAGAAAAGTGGATATTTGGTCTATCATCGGCTATCAGTGGCAAGGAGAAAAGTCATTGAACGCATCACTAATTTCACTAAGCAGCATTTTCCTGTCAAATATTTGGGGTGTCCTCTTTATTTGGGTCATTGTAAGATATCCTATGTTGCTGAGTAGAAGTGGCAAAATGGATTCATATCCACCAATCCATCCATATAAACCAACCTTAAATGGATTTGGATTATCCATATAATTTCAATGGTTTTAAATGGATAACCATTTAAATCCAATTATGTTGGTGGATTTAAATGGATTATCCATCTTATCCATATACATCCATTTAACTTAAAAAATAGAAAACACATTTATAAAAATGTGAGATAAAATCTTGTGGGACTATCTATTCTTTTCTTCATAACTTCCTCATATGTCAAATTAATTTTGTGGGACCACCTATTCTTTCCTTCATAACTTCCTCACATGCCAAGTTGCCAATAACATTAATTGCATTTTATTTGTTTCTAGTTCCTAGACTTCTTCCATCCTTTTCAAGATTATAATTTAGTCTCTACTCTTGTTTTTTTTAATTAAACTCTCATGTAGTAATGATTGCAAACATTTATATTCTTAAGTAAAGAAAAAGCGAGAATGCATCATGCAATGTCAAAATAATTTTTATTTTTTTAATTCTTTTATTTATAAAAAGAATTTTTCTAACGAGTGTCCCCACAACATTGGTTAAGATATGTAAATGACACCTTTTTTTTTTTTTTCCAAATCCTCATACTTGCAATCCCTCTCCCCTTAACCAACCCAACTATCCAAAAAAAAAGACACCTAATTTACTAAGTAATATAAGGTAGCTTGTATATCAATGGTATAATAAGGAATTTCATACATTTTTAGGTACTACGTGCACATGTAATGAAAATATTTTACTTGTCAAATAACATAAGATTTCTTATTAGAACTCCACTTTTATTCAAGACATCACTCTTGAACAGAAGTGCAAAAAATTGGAAACGTAAACTTCTTTCCACTGTAAAGCCGTATTCAATTCATTCAAAAGTTTAAAAATATAGCCAAGTTCTTAATTGTTCATTACTTTACAAAATGATATTTAAAGTAATGACGAAAGGTTAAATTGACCACAGCAGTTAAATTTTCTTAGAACTAAACTAATTTTATGAAGAACTGAAATAGAGTAGTAGTACAAGCATTTGTTATTACCAAAAGGTTTTAGGTGATTTAAGGATAGAACTTTGGGGATCTGTATTTTTTGGAAAAAAACATTTGGATCTTAAATTTAGGATTTGGGAGAGTAAATGGATAAATGGATGGATCATGGTTTACACTATCCATTTAAATGACATCCATTTAGATCCATTTATTAAATGGTTTTAATTGGATTGGATCAATTTGATCCACTATCCATTTAACTAAAACCATTTATCAACCATATATCCATTTTGCCACTTCTATTGCTGAGGTTTGTCAAAAGCTTATCAATAGAGTGCTAGAATGTGTATTCAGGTGGAAAGTTAGTGTTAATTAAACGTGCACTTTCTTCAATTCCTACTCATTTGTTGGTTGCGACGGCTATGCCTAAATTGGTCTTCTGTATCCTGGAGAAGGTTTGTGCCAATTTTTCTGGGGATCTAACTTAGAAGGTAATAAGTTTCATTGGGTTAAGTGGTCTACTTTATGTTATCCTATTGAAGAAGAAGGAGCTGGGTCTTTTATAATGATATGATTTAACTTGGAGCAAAAAATGTTGACGTTTGATGCCAATGTTCACACTTGAAGAAAGACACAAAGAGCAAAGATTTCTCTATAAATAGAAGTTTATGTCTTCCATTTTAAAGAACTTGGAGAGCGAACTGATAAGTGCATAGTTTACGTGCTTTTAGTGTGTTTTATTAGTTTGTTTTGGTGTGTTTTAATTAGTTTTATAGCTAATAAACTAAGATTCTAGTGAAAATATGCATTTTATGGTTTAAAGTGTGAAAATTGTATTTCTATGAACTTTTACAGCAAAAACTTTATGTTTTTGTAGGTTTAAGAATTCAATCATCAAAGGGAGTAAATTGAGAAGGGAATTGGATGATTGATGATGTTTTGAAGTGATAAAAAGAGAATATGAAGTGCAAGAGATGAAATGCAATCAAGTTCTAAAGAAAAGGAGTTTCACAGCTTTGACACCTTGTGGTATTTTGGCAATACCTTGAGCGACAATGATCGGATTGAGGTGATTCTTATACCATTTTGAAGCCAAGAGATAGATCTACATTTGGTATGAGACATTGAAGTCCAGTTCGGTGGTTTTCATAGTCAAAAAGTCGAAATACTGAAGTACATTTTCTATGGTCGAAGCTGAAACAAGTTTTTGACCAGTCAAGGGTAATTTGGTCATTTCTCAGTCCACGGAGCTCTAAATTAGGTGATTCTTGATGCATTGGAAAGCTAACACAAATAGCTACAACTTGCATGTTTTATACAAGAGCTAGTTCAGCCTCTAACATCGAGAAAATATCAGTTGAAATGGATCAAAAACAGAGCAAGAGATCTGAACCCGAATCCAGTATGATCCGAGCCCTCGTCTGATCTTTTGGACGAGTGGATCCGAGACCAGAGGATCCGAGCTCGGATCCACTGTTGTAGGCCTCGGATCCCAATGAACAGTGAAGGAAAAAATGAAGAAAAATGCGATCCGAGGGGTATTTTGATAGATCCGAGCTCGGATCTTGCCCTCGGATCCCCAATTTCGGCTCTGCAACTTGCTCTGCAACTTGTGCTCTATTCACACAAGCTTTTTGACCAATGTATCTGCAAGAAATCCGGCTGGAACTGAGCAAGCAAGTATAGAGAATTCAAAAAGCATCTTTTGGTGAGTCCAAGAAGCAATTACATCAACTTTAACAACTCACCATGAGCTTGAATTCCTCTATAAATAGCAGCCTTGGAGGAACATTTTCACAACTTTGGAAGGCTAGAGAAACTCACCAAAAATGTAGTCTTCACTAGTTTTTCTTAGTTCATTAGTATAGTATAAGTAGTGTAGTTTATCCATCTTGTGTTTGTAGCTAGATTTGGATGAAGATTGAGGAGCAAAGATGGAGAGGTTGATCTCATGTGACAAGGGTGATATCTCTTCTACTACTTTCTCTCTTGTATTAGATTTCATGTTTAGCTATAATACAAGTTTGGATTTGTGTTTTTAACATGTTTAGTTAAAGTTTATGCCTAGAGTTATGGTTGAACTTACTATATCTTGTTTTTGATGTTTACTTGATTATTTGATGGTATTATTTTGAGCAAGTTATTTATCATTTTTGCTTTTCTAATCATGATTAACCAGCCATTAATTGTGATTATCTAAAGGTGTTAAGATTGCAATGAGAATTGGAATTTAACACTAGTTCAAAAAAGTGATAAACCTAGGGAGTACACTCACGAGAGTAGAGGTGCACCTATGTGGCTTTAGTGACGTGTTCATGTAATTTCATAGAAGAAATGAACTTGTAGCTAATTTCATAACCACGAGAGTAGGTATGGTTTAGCTACAAGTATAGTTGATTCACTACGAGAGTAGGTTTCACATACATTAGGAAATTACGCCATAACTAGCCAAGATAATAGCATTCACTTAACCAGTAATCTCATTTGCAAGAGTAGTAAGGAATTCCATATCTCTAGGAGCTTTTTAGTGCTAATTTTGATTTCTATTATGTTTATGGTAGTCTAGATAATAAAGGAGTTCGAAAAATACCGGTAATTGCAATCTTCTCTGTGGGATCGACCCTTAATACCCTATACTCGTTCACGATTCGTATACTTGCGATAAATCGCGTGTGAGGTATTTAGGAATCATAAATGTAAAACTTGATTGTGGATGAGCTAATTAATATATGTATACCCCGCTCACGTCAAGTTTTTGGCGCCGTTGCCGGGGAAGATTTGTCAATATCGGTGCTAAGAATAACTTTATTAATTTAAACATTTTTACTTATTTTTCTTGTGTTTGTAGTGTCTAGTGTCTTAATTTTTATTTTTTAGTGTCTTTGTTGAGTCTTTGTATATGTTTTTATGTGTTTAGAGTCATCTATTCTTCTTGACTAAATTTGTTTTTAAGTTATTTTGAAAACATGTTTAGGGGTTCAAGGAGAGTAGAAAATATGAGGAATCAATGCATGAGAGAAGGAAGATCGACAATGGATGGTTACTATATGCAAAGCTCCTTGAATCGAGGTAACCAAGAAATTGCCGAAAGTATATCGTTTGAAGATGGTTTAAGGAGTTTAAAGGTTAAACTTGATGTTATAATGTTACAAGTTCAAATGCATACCATGATGCATAAAATTGAGCAAAGGAGGAATGTTAATGCTTTTAATTATTATCATGTGATTTGTGACTTGTGTGGAGGTTATCATGCTACTAGTACATGCATGCAAGCACAAAATGTGGATTATTATGATGAATTAGAGCATTGCAATCCTTGTTTTAATCAATACAGTGCTAATTGGAGCAATTCTCATGTGTATGGTTGGGATAATCAATGTGCATATAGTGATTCTCCAAATTTTTATGATTACCAACTTCAAAATGTCCAATATGAATCAAAACCATTTTGGGAGTTGGCAATAGAGAAGTTAGCTAATGCACCTCTACCTTGGGAATTAGAAAGTGAACCATTAGCTAATTGTTCTTATGCCTCTTGGGAGCTAACTGTAGAAAATTCTTATAATCAATTTGATTTAGCCATAGAAAAACTAGCAAATGCAACCTCTGACCGTTTTGATAGGATTGAGGAAAGGTTAGATGAATTAGCTTCTCACTTTGGTAGAGTACAAGACCAAGTGCATGAGTTGTGTGAAGTTATTTCTTCTAATGATGTGCAAATTGACCCTAGCATGAATGGTGAGCATGTTGCAAGTGAAAATGGATTGCATTTTGATGAAAATGATGAATCTCAATTGTGTTTTAATGAGAAAATATCCATTTCACATGATAGTACCTTTGGAGCTAACATTGAACCTCAAGAGGTGAGCCTTAGCGACTCATTTTTCACCCCTCTTAAGGAATGTGTTGAAAGTATAGGTTTTAAAGGTATTATTCCCCAAGAAAGCCACGCGGACGTTCCTTTGGTGAGTACTCAAGTGACGTGCATTCAAGGTAATATCTACGATTCACTTGAGATTGGTAAGCCACTTCCATCTCTCTTATCATTAGAACATGTGGCTTTCGCTATAAAGCCACCTTATAATGATCCACCCCAACCTCTAATGGTGGATTATTCATTAACTAAACCTCCTTGAGAAATGAGGTGATATAGTCAAGCTAATGACTATAAAAAAGCGCTTGTTGGGAGACAACCTAACAATTTCTAGTTTTTTTTAGTAAGTTTTAGTAATTTGATTAGTATTTTTGTGTGTTTTATAGGTAGCAATGACAAGAAATCATGCGAAATCATTTCAAGTGCAAAGGAGTTTATAAGGAGTGGAGACCGATGTGAAAAAGGGAAGCTTAACCTTCATTTTTGAGTTTACAATGCTTAATTTCATGTTATGTGGTTAAATTAGTCATTTGCATGAAGTTGAAGTGAATTCAAGTGTTTAAATGTGTTCATGACCTATTTGCACTCTTTTGACCATTTGAGCACTACCATGTGCATTGGAAGTGTCAAGGGGAACTATTTGATCCAAGAACCTCAACCCTCAATTTACATTCTACATGTTTTTGATTTGTTTTGAGATGTTGAGATTCATGTTTAAGTCACTTTTCATGTGCGTGAAGTGTTGAATTGTTAAAAATTTCATTGTAGAACACGAATTGGAGAGTGTGTTTCAAATTGGGGCCAAACTGAAAATTGCAGAAACTTCTGCAATAAGTGCAGATTCAATGGATCCGAGCTCGGATCCACTTCTGCAATCAGAAAAAATTCGAGCTTCTTGATCCGAGCTCACTTATCATGATCCGACCTCGGATCCTTTCCAAAACGAAGGCTCGGACCACTTTTCTTCATTCTTCCCTCTTTTTCCTCCTTCAACTCCACTTTTCTTCTTGTTGGTTGCAAGCTTTTATTCTTAAGAAGTTTTATTTTTGTCTTTTTCAAGGTGCATTAATTGAACTCTCCATTCTTTCAAGTAAAGTTGGAAATTCATCACATTGCCATGGATTCGAATTGCGCAAGTTCATTAGGGGAGTATTACTTTCTCTTACTTTCGTTATTTTTCCTTTCTCACATTGAGGACA
This sequence comes from Coffea eugenioides, assembly GCF_003713205.1. Lineage (NCBI taxonomy): Eukaryota > Viridiplantae > Streptophyta > Magnoliopsida > Gentianales > Rubiaceae > Coffea > Coffea eugenioides. The sequence goes on along the minus strand of NC_040036.1, from coordinate 40,810,326 downwards.
ATGTGAAGTTTAAGTGTGGGGGAGGAAAATATTTGAACTTGCACTTTAATGCTATGTGATGATATTTTGTGACTTTAAATGATTAGAAATGATTGGAATTGTGCATAGAAATCTTGTCATATGGATAATTTGCTTGAAATTGGGTATGTTGTCAAAATTTTTCTAAAAATCTTTTCCAATATTTCACTATGGCTCAAAAAAAATTTTCAAATTTTTGCAAGTTTATTTAAAAATGGCCAATTTGTTCCAACTTTAAGTGCCTAATTCTTTCACTTGTTGAAACTTTATATGTATATTGGAAGATTTAGTTCTCATTTGACTTGGAAATGGTTATTATGCAATTAGGATTTTTGCATTTTAGAAAGTATATCCGATAAAGTGAGGAAAATTATGCCTATAATTTTACATGTTTAATGAGATTTCTTCTCTTTACTTAATTTTCCAAGTAAGTGATTGATATAGTCAATAAATGTTATACTCCTCCTTTGATTATTCTTATATATTTTCTATAAGGGAAAATTTATTTATTGTTTTACAAAAAAAAGAAAAAAAAAGAGAAAAAAGAGAAAAGAAAAATAAAAGAGAATAAGAGTTTTTTTTCCTACTCCAATGATTCTTGTACCAAGTAACCGGGAGTTGGCATCTACAAATGTCGACTTTCGCGTAAAAAAGTACTTGAATTACGAGTATGCATAGCAATTTAAATAAGTGAAATGTTAAGTAACCGGAGATCTTCACCTAAAAGTGTCGATTTTCGCATAAAAAGACTTCCTCACTATTTAAGTAAAAGTAGTGCAAATAAATCCCTCTTAGTTGTAAAATTTTGAGAAAAAGATGATTATAGGAAGAGGAATGCTATAAATTGACTACGTGACTTGCTTATTTGTAAAATTAGGTTGGGGTAAGAGATTAAGTTTAACTTGTTAAATTTATGGCATAATTCTCTTCCCTTTATTTGATATTATGAGTATTTAGTGTAAATTGAACAAGTGCATAATGATTGTTTACCAAGTTATGAGGAATTTAATTCGAAAAAATGCATATAGGGTTTCACCTCTTGAATCATTGTTATTGGAGATATGTTGATTACTTGAGGACAAGCAATGGTTCAACTGTGGGGGAGTTTGATAAGTGCATAGTTTACGTGCTTTTAGTGTGTTTTATTAGTTTGTTTTGGTGTGTTTTAATTAGTTTTATAGCTAATAAACTAAGATTCTAGTGAAAATATGCATTTTATGGTTTAAAGTGTGAAAATTGTATTTCTATGAACTTTTACAGCAAAAACTTTATGTTTTTGTAGGTTTAAGAATTCAATCATCAAAGGGAGTAAATTGAGAAGGGAATTGGATGATTGATGATGTTTTGAAGTGATAAAAAGAGAATATGAAGTGCAAGAGATGAAATGCAATCAAGTTCTAAAGAAAAGGAGTTTCACAGCTTTGACACCTTGTGGTATTTTGGCAATACCTTGAGCGACAATGATCGGATTGAGGTGATTCTTATACCATTTTGAAGCCAAGAGATAGATCTACATTTGGTATGAGACATTGAAGTCCAGTTCGGTGGTTTTCATAGTCAAAAAGTCGAAATACTGAAGTACATTTTCTATGGTCGAAGCTGAAACAAGTTTTTGACCAGTCAAGGGTAATTTGGTCATTTCTCAGTCCACGGAGCTCTAAATTAGGTGATTCTTGATGCATTGGAAAGCTAACACAAATAGCTACAACTTGCATGTTTTATACAAGAGCTAGTTCAGCCTCTAACATCGAGAAAATATCAGTTGAAATGGATCAAAAACAGAGCAAGAGATCTGAACCCGAATCCAGTATGATCCGAGCCCTCGTCTGATCTTTTGGACGAGTGGATCCGAGACCAGAGGATCCGAGCTCGGATCCACTGTTGTAGGCCTCGGATCCCAATGAACAGTGAAGGAAAAAATGAAGAAAAATGCGATCCGAGGGGTATTTTGATAGATCCGAGCTCGGATCTTGCCCTCGGATCCCCAATTTCGGCTCTGCAACTTGCTCTGCAACTTGTGCTCTATTCACACAAGCTTTTTGACCAATGTATCTGCAAGAAATCCGGCTGGAACTGAGCAAGCAAGTATAGAGAATTCAAAAAGCATCTTTTGGTGAGTCCAAGAAGCAATTACATCAACTTTAACAACTCACCATGAGCTTGAATTCCTCTATAAATAGCAGCCTTGGAGGAACATTTTCACAACTTTGGAAGGCTAGAGAAACTCACCAAAAATGTAGTCTTCACTAGTTTTTCTTAGTTCATTAGTATAGTATAAGTAGTGTAGTTTATCCATCTTGTGTTTGTAGCTAGATTTGGATGAAGATTGAGGAGCAAAGATGGAGAGGTTGATCTCATGTGACAAGGGTGATATCTCTTCTACTACTTTCTCTCTTGTATTAGATTTCATGTTTAGCTATAATACAAGTTTGGATTTGTATTTTTAACATGTTTAGTTAAAGTTTATGCCTAGAGTTATGGTTGAACTTACTATATCTTGTTTTTGATGTTTACTTGATTATTTGATGGTATTATTTTGAGCAAGTTATTTATCATTTTTGCTTTTCTAATCATGATTAACCGGCCATTAATTGTGATTATCTAAAGGTGTTAAGATTGCAATGAGAATTGGAATTTAACACTAGTTCAAGAAAGTGATAAACCTAGGGAGTACACTCACGAGAGTAGAGGTGCACCTTTGTGGCTTTAGTGACGTGTTCATGTAATTTCATAGAAGAAATGAACTTGTAGCTAATTTCATAACCACGAGAGTAGGTATGGTTTAGCTACAAGTATAGTTGACTCACTACGAGAGTAGGTTTCACATACATTAGGAAATTACGCCATAACTAGCCAAGATAATAGCATTCACTTAACCAGTAATCTCATTTGCAAGAGTAGTAAGAAATTCCATATCTCTAGGAGCTTTTTAGTGCTAATTTTGATTTCTATTATGTTTATGGTAGTCTAGATAATAAAGGAGTTCGAAAACACCGGTAATTGCAATCTTCTCTGTGGGATCGACCCTTAATATCCTATACTTGCTCACGATTCGTATACTTGCGATAAATCGCGTGTGGGGTATTTAGGAATCATAAATGTAAAACTTGATTGTGGATGAGTTAATTGATATATGTATACCCCGCTCACATCACGAACGGAATACCACAAAAATGTAGTTTCTTAGCTCTTTAGTTTAGATAGTGTAGGATAGTTTAGTTTTAGCTAATTCATCATTTCTTATGTATTAGATAGATAGAGATGCAATTGGAGGATGAAAAAGGTAAGGAGGGAACTCATGTTATAAGGGTTACTCTACCTTCCCAACTCTTTATCTTTTGAAATTGATTCTAAGTTTAGTTAATGTATAAGTTTGGATTTTATGTTTATTATGTTTTTTTAAAGTTATGCCTTGGGTTTTGGTTAAACTTTCTATGATTATATTGTGTTGATTTTTTGGCTATTTGATGCTATTTTTTTGAGCCAGTTATTTAGCACTTTTGCTCCTCTTATCATGATTAACTCGGTACTATTAATTGTGATTATCTAAAAGTGCTGTTTCTTCAATAAAAATTGGGATTTAACACTATTTTAAGAAATGCTGAACCTTGAGTCAAGTATGTTTCTTAAATAAAAGTGCTTGGTTTTAAAATAAGTTGTTTATTTAGTTATTTTTTAGTCAATAAGAAAGGCCAATGTGTGTTAAGCCTTTGAGTTTAATGGGCCAATTATTGAGTCAAGTTTGTTTGGATATTAGGGTCCGGTCCATAGGGTTTAATCTAGAAGTTAACTCTTTTAAATAATGTTGTATGGAACACGGTTATTCAATTGAGTGATTTTATGATATTGAGCATATGAGGTTTTCTACAAGCAAGTGGAGACTCTTGTCTTTCTAATCTTGATTCACTTTAAGCATGATCTTGAGTGAATTGACTCTCATATCAATTTGATATTCACCCAAATTGAGGTTAGCCTACCCAAATTCCATCTAAATTTCGTCCAAACCTATCTCTTTATGAACCTGTGGGATTGCGAATTTCTCTTATCCTTGGGGAATTCGTATAAGTTGGTATCAGAGTTTTGACTCAAGATGATAGGTTATATCCTTATTAATTTCTTGTTTTCCTTTTCTTCTACTACTAAACCCTAATCGTTTTAAAAAGAATTGTGAATTAGAGTTTATCTACTTTTAGGGTTTTAAATCTTCCATTCGTGTTTTTCTTGTGTGTTTCCTCATTGTTTCTTGTGTTCTTCATTGTTGTGATTGTGTTAATTTTATATCTACCTTCCCTCGTTGATTAAGATAAAAGTACTGTAGTGATTACTATTCTTGTATTACTGTTCATCGTACTGTTCATCCAGAGTTAATACTCATCTGAAAAAAAATGTTTGTTTGTTGCTTTATTTCTGTGAATCCTAATCCTAGTCAAATCTTGCAATTTTGTGACTGCTTTTTTTTTCTTTCCTAATCCTAATCATATAAATATTTCTCTTTTTAATTGTTTCCAAATCAAATTAGGAAACATAACCTTATTTTTCCAGCAATCTTTAGATGTCTAATTCCTAATCTAATTAGGAAATTGAAGTCTGAAATTTCAAGCTTTAAATCACCTCCTTTTTTAGAAAATTCCCATCATTAGTTCTTGAAATTTCCTTGTTGTATTGCTTTTCAAATTTTCAGCCTTATTCTTTGATTTTCTAGGCCATAAATGAGGTGTTTCTTGGTTGGTATATTCCTCAAATCCTTGGAGAACCAAATTTTAAGTGAATTCAATACACCAAGGCATTAAATGAGTGTGAGACCATAAAAGTGAGTGCAAACATGAGTGGCTGAGGGTATACACATGAGGTTGAGTGTGTGAAATATTATTTTTGACCTATCTTGCAGGAAATCATGTCTAGCAAGGAAGATTTAGATTCTCATCCTGTTGACTTAAAGTTCATCATGAAGGTTGTGAAAGGAGAGATGAGGTGATTGATGTGGACTGAAATGGAATCCATCCATGAATGCCTAGATCGGGTTGAGATTTCTCAGGAGCATCTATCCAAATGTGAGAGACACACTTCCAAGCATGAAAAAGCAAGACGTTGGAATTTAGAGGAGGAATACTCCACTACTGAAGAAGAAGATGAATCTGAAGTTGAGTTTAGGAGACTGCCTAGAAGGTACCATCGAGTTGATGATGCTACGTGATGGGAGTGAAGTCTAATATCCCTTCTTTACAAGGAAATCTGACCTCAAAACTTTACCTAGAATGGGAGTGTGGGATGGAGCTTGTTTTCAACTGTTATAACTACACTGAAGTGCAAAAAGCTAAGTTGGCCATGGTGGAGTTTTCAAACTATGCAATCACTTGGTGGGACCAACTATATCAGTAGAAGAAGGATGGCTAAGGGATTTGTTAGCACTTGGCAGAAGTTCAAAGCATTAATGAGAAAGTGATTCATCCCTATTTATTACCACAGAGGCCTCCATTAGAAGCTGCAAAATTTGGTGTAGGGTGATCTAACTGTCAAAGATTACCAAAAAGAGATGGAGAAGGCGATGATGAGGGCAAATGTGATAGAGGATTTGGAGGCTACAATGACTAGATTCTTGAAGGGGTTGAATCTAGACATTGCAGATGTAGTTGAATTGCAGTATTACATGGAGTTGGAGAAGATGGTGCAAAAAGCTATCAAAATTGAGAGACAGTGGAAGAGAAGGGATGGCTACAAGCCCAACTCATTTTTTGCACCTTTCACTGCAAAAGGTGTGCCAAGGGAAGATAGAGTATCTTCAAAATCTAAGGTGAAATTGCCTAAAGTCTCAAGCAACACTCCAGTTTCTATTATTCGAAACTAGGATATCCAATATTATAAGTACCAGGGACGTGGTCACAAAACTCTCCGGTGCCCAAACAAATGAGCTATGGCGATTAATGCAAATGGACAAATTGAGTTTGCAAATGAGAAGGAGATTGAAGAGAAACCTCCTTTGATTGAGAATCAGTCTGATGGGGAAGAACATACACCTGGAGTGCTTACCTTGGTGACTAATCGAGCTTTAAATGCGGAAGTCAAAGTGGAAGTGGACCAGAGACAACGCATCAATATCTTCTACACTAGGTGTTGTGTTAGGGATAAGGTGTGCAGTTTAATTGTTGATGGTGGGAGTTGTATGAACTTTGTCAGTACAATCTTGGTGGGTAAGCTTGCACTACCAACAATTGATCATTGGAGCCCATACACCATACATTGGTTTACCACCTATGTAGGCAGAAAAATTACAAAACAAGTTCCAGTGGCTTTCTGCATTAGGAAGTATGAGAATGAGTTATTGTATGATGTAGTTTCTATGCACGCAAGCCATATTCTACTTGGAAGACCTTGGCAGTTTGATAAGAGAGTTTATTATAGCAGACTTTCGAATAGCTATTCTTCCAAACATAAGGGTAGGAAGATTGCACTTACCCCACTTACTCCGCAATAAGTGCATGACGACCAGTTGTATTTGAAGTGGCAATATGAAGAGAAGTTGTTAAGGATAAAATAGGAGAGTGAAGCCAAGCTAAAGGAGAAAGAAATGAGTGGGCAAAAAAAATTTAATCGTTTGTTGATTGGGCTGCCATTGGAGGGTTCAATATGTCTTACTAACCTATTAACTTATCCTTTGTTTCATTTTTTATGGGTACTTTATAGGGATTTTGAGCAAGGTGGTCACAACTATTTTGAGCGAGTAAAGGTCAAAGATTTGAGGAAAAATCTTCTTGAAGAGATGGGGAATGATATGGATGCGAAGTGAGTAAAATTAGTTGCAAAGTTTGTCCAAGGAGGGGGGCAGAAGACTTTGCACTATAAGCCACAGGCGTGTCCCGTGCCTGAACACAAAGAAATTGTGTCAAGAAGACTTGTGTGTAAGATAAGACGTGGGGCACACCAGAGTAGCCATTTGCTAGTCCGCCGATTCCGTGGATTTGTTTGTGATTTTTAGGGCTTTTCCTATTTTATCCGTTTTAGTAATTATTCTTTGATTTTAAAATACATTGTTTATTTAGTTTTTTTTAGTCAATAAGAAAGGCCAATGTGTGTTAAATCTTTGAGATTAATGGGCTAATTATTGAGTCAAATTTGTTTAGTTATGAGGGTCCGGTCCATAAGGTTTAGTCTAGATTTTCTTTTAAATAACATTGTATGGAACATAGTTATTTAGTTGAATGATTTTATGGCATTGAACCTTTGAGGTTTTCTACAAGTTAGAGTGGATACTCTTGTCTTTCACTTTGAGTGTGTTCTTGAGTGTGTTCTTGAGTGAATTGAGTGCTATATCAATTTGGTATTCACACAACTTGTGGCCGACCTACCCAAATTCCATCCAAATTTTGTCCAAACATGTCTTCTTATGAACTGGAGTTTTCGTATGGGATTGCGGATTTCTCTCATCCTAGGAAAATTCGTATCACTAATGGACTCCCAATCTATCCAAATACAGATAGGGCACTAACAAATTTTAAAGAGGTTTGGTTTATTTTTATCAATCGTTTATTAGTTATAGTAGATTACTGATTTAGTGGGTGTCTAATTTCTAGCAGGTGATTTATGAATAACTAATCAAATGTCTATTAGGGAAAACATTAGTTCTTTGGCATTTTATGCTGTGTAGATGTTAGTTTGACACAGTTGTTAGAACTCAACCATTTTACTTTGGAAGGAAATCAATGAGTTGAAGATTTTGAAATATGGGCAAAGAAAAGGATAGAAAAGAAAAAGGGAATTTTGTATTGTAGACATGACTTAACTTTTGGCATTCTGACAGTCATCATTCAATCAAAAAATGAAGCTAAAATAGATAACCGATCACATAACATGCAATTTAGACATCATATTTGATTGATAGGTTCCCTGCAAATAGCGCTAATTCAAATATTCATACTCAAAAAATAATTGGATCCCTAAGCAAATCTATAATATGAGGCTCCACAACATTGTGTGGATTAGTGAAACCATCCACTCCCTGCTTGTAGAAAACATTCACAATTCTTGCTAGGTTAAGAAATCGCTCGAGAATTTCCGTTGGAATAGTTGTACTGAGCTTAAGAAATTCCTCATTGATGTCTTTCCAAGCGTCCTCTGCAATATCCGCAAACTTCTTCTTTGCTTCTAGCTCAGACACATTGTAATGCTTCATATAGCACTCGATTCCAGTGCCTCTGTATTGTTTCTCACGCTTGAAATGCAAAAAGAGCAGTTTTGAGAAGTTAATCTACAGTACTATATACATAACCAAATTGGGGGGAATTTTTTTTTCTTTTATACATACGTGAGAGTGCTCAAATTTCAAATTTCTCACTTACACTCTCTCCTTCTGAACCATCCAACTCATCCCTCCTCCAAATTAGGGGAAGTTGGTATTCTCCAGTTCAACATTTTTTTAAGGGTAAATTACTTATTACCTCCCGTGTTACACAATGCCAGATGACCTCTCTAAGGTTTTAAAATAATGACATAACCCCTTATAGTTTTATGTAAATTGGAAAGTAGATGGAATGCACCATTGATTAAGACGTTTATACCAAATGAGCTTTAAAAGCACATATAATAAAATCTTAATATCCATATAACCTTCTTATGGTTTGTATAAATATCTACTTTACTCTGTGATTTTTGTATTTATCTATGTAATCTCTCTATACTTTTATACAAGGTGGTTAAACTATTGATTGATTTAGTATTTAAATAAGGGCACCATTAGTGTTTTAACTAACGACATTCTATAAGTTATTTTCCATCAAATTTCTACTTTACATAAAATCATGAGGGTGAAGTGGATATTTTGAAATGTTAGAGGAGTCATTCGCAATAGATGAAACCACAGGGGGTTATATGTAATTTATCCTTTTTTAACCATCTTTTTTATTCTTATAATGACGGGTAACATAGTTCTCACCTTATTCACAAAAAAAAAAAAAGAAAAAAAATCATGCCACGTCAAGGAAGAGTTCTTTCAAAGATGTAAGAAGTGAGAAAGTGAGGTTCTATGTGATTATTGTATTGTTTACATGTTCGGCGTGTATTTATATTACCTTTTTACTCATGGTTGAATTCAATTTATATACACTGAATTTTGTAAGAAGTATAATAGCACACATAAAGTAAATCAACCAGGCACAACTATACCAAATCACAACTGCGCTTTTCCTCCAGAAGATTTTGTAATTTAATTTAACATTAATTGACTAACAACTTCAGAGGCAGAGCATAGTCATACCTCATAAGACCCGATGTCATTGGTCAATCGGCATATTTTTGCTAAAGAAACAAGAATTTTAGGATAGTTTGATAGCCAATCATACACCTCCTCGGTAGCACATTCCATTGCAAGTAATGCTGTTGGTATTAGTAGATAGCATAAGCTCGTGACCAATCCATTGCTCAAGTAATCAGGAAATGCTGGCAATTCTCTTGGGATAAACCACAGTGCCTCAATGTAGCTACTCCTTGCATATTGTTTCCACTAGTTGAAACCAATGTTCCAAGAATGTATTAGGTTTATATAATCAACTTGCAGCACGATTTAGCTAAATTATTATACAGGCGAAACTTATTAAAGGATGCATGATATGTGACAAAAGTTACTTTTCAATAATATATATACGCACACATATATAGGATAAATTTTTATGCACTATCACTGTATGCATGGGTGGGTATAAATGCATGCTGTGTAATCTAATTTTAATTCTGAAATTCACTCTTTGTATGGATTGCATGCATCCATACCTATTAGTTAGTGTAAAGAATCTCTACATTAACAGTGCGTAAAACTTAATTCATATAAAATCTCTGGCATTCTTGAGACAACTGATACTGAAGTGCTATTTTGTTTATAGAAGTTAAGCACTTGAACGGCGCCCTATATACCGATTGAAGATAATCGCACGTTTATATAGTAGTTCGATTAATGGCCAAGATTTGATGAGGTATAAAATTATCATGACTTTCGAACACAGCAGAGCTCAAAGGAAAAACTAAGTCAAAACAGAAACATATAAATGTATGCCGAACAAATGTGGTACCGTACTTCATCTTTATACTTGTCGGATGCATAAGACCTTTGTTGTGCAGTTAACTCATTATCAACACCATCACTGACATTTAAAAGGGCCAAGTAAGATGTTCTCATGCAGATTGATAATCGATCAATTTCTTTAGCATCCCACCTGAAACCAGAAGAAAATTAATTTCTGCAAAACTTATGCCGCATGTGTTCAAGTTTGGCAGAGGATTCAAAGTTCATGGCTTAGTTTAATCAATAGGCATACCTTTCAATTGCATCAGTGAAGGTTATTAGCTCATCGAGAGTGCCATAGGAATCATACGTGTCATCGATCGCTGTAAGCAGGGCAGTAGTCTTTGCTGAGATGATTCGGCCGAGAGAATGTTGAGGCTCAAAAAACATTCCTAAACCGTAAAAGTAGCTTTCAACAAGTCGTGCTCTTGAATAAGGAAGTTTTGATACAATTTCTGACTCATTTCCCCACCTGTCACGTGAATCAAGAATGCATATATAAAAATACCTTACTAAATGTTCATGAATCTCCATGTTCCCTCTAAAAAAGAATATGGTGATGCAATTATTTTCTTTTTCGGACTACTGTTGAAAAAAAATTATTTTGCAATAGGCGATCAATACGTCTGTATTATAATGACATATAAGTCTGTCATGTTTTGTCTTAGTTATTAGGTGTAGCATGAAAGGTATGATTGGGTGCTAGGCAATTTCTTAACAGATCATGCACATGTGCCCAAGTTGGGCTGCACATTTCAAGTTTCACAAAAACAATGAAAAAAAAAGATTTCTCAAGATTTGAGTATGACATGTCGGCAATGATGGAGCCAAGAGGGGGCTGAGGGGGGCCATGGTTTTGAAATTTTTAATTCATAGTATGTAAATATATGTATAAGACAAAGTTGGCCCCTCCTAATTTTTTACAATTTTAGTTTATATTATGAGAGTTTATATATATATATATATGTGTGTGTGTGTGTGTGTATGAATTAGCCACCTTTGATATAATTTTTTCTTCAAAAAAGTTATTTATTTTTTATTGTGCTAATTATTTAACATTCAAAAAATTAAATATATAATTTCATAAGCCATAGTAAATTGACCCAATTTGATATATTATAATAAAAGACTCAATTCATAATTATGAATGGGCTAAAATAAAAATAATTACTTTATTAGTCCATATACAAATATACAACTTAGCCTAATTGATAAAAAAAATTAAAATTAGTGATCTATCCTCTTGTTGACCCATATACAAATATACAAATAATTACTTGAAGGCTTGGTGAAGACAAGAAATTGAGTGATCTATCATGTTGTTGATAGATTGATTATATTTGTTTTCACTCTTCATGTATCAACTACAATTATAGAACAGACATTTTCAATTATAAATATAATCAAAACAAAACTGCAAAACAAGATAAAACATAATTTCTTGAATGATTGTCTAACAATATACATAAAAAAGGGAAGTTGTTCAAAAATTTAGTACTGATTCAATTATAGATGAATTTAGTTATATGAAATAATGAAAAGCTCAATTTACTTTTAAGAAAAGAGGTTGAAATTTCAAGGTGTGCGAACATAACTTTTATCTTTTTTTTTAATTGAAAATAGTTATATTTATATTGCATAGTTATATTTTTGTTTTTGCACAAGTGACGTATTGGATCATCTTCTCATAATGTACAATTTGGATAGTTTGTAATGTTATAAGATATTTAATCAAAGGTTATTTCTTGTTCTAATTTTTGTTATGACTATGCTGCATATTTATGAAATAGACATACCTTTATAATTAAATTTAATATTTGATATTTTAAGATGTCATATATTTAAATCGATGAAAATTATTTTGAATATAATATATTAAGATAATTTTGTTCAAAAAAATTTTGGCCCCCCTCCCAAAGAAAAAATCCTGGCTTCGTTCTATAGTCTATAGAATGGACATTTTCAATTATGAAGATAATCAAAACAAAACTCCAAAACAAGATAAAAGATAATTTCTTGAATGATTGTCTAACAATGTACATAAAAAAAGGAAGTTGTTCGAAAATTTACCATTGATTCAATTATAGATGAATTTAGTTCTATGAAAGAACGTAAAGCTCAATTTACGTTTAATAAAAGAGGATGAAATTTCAAGACATGTTAACATAATTTTTATCTCTTTTTAATTGAAAATAGTTATATTTATATTGCATAGTTATATTTTTGTTTTTGCTCAAGCGACATATTGGAGCATCTTCTCATAATGTGCAACTTAGGTGATTTGTGATGTTATAAGATATTTAATCAAAGGTTATTTCTTGTCTTAATTTTAGTTATGACTATGCTACATATTTATGAAATAGACATATCTTTATAATTAAAGTTAATATTTGATATTTTAAGATGCCATATATTTAAATAGATGAAAATTATTTTGAACATAACATATTTAAATAATTTTGTTCGAAAAAATTTTGGCCCCCCCCCCAAAGAAAAAATCCTGGCTCCGTCACTGATGTCGGTGTAAGTTCATTTGGATCATAAATTGTGGCATTTGCCAAGAAACTAGATCTTGAACAAATGCAATGCTTGATGTGAGAACATAACAAGGATTCTCTGATGGGATTGAAAGATGAGCCAAATAATTTGATATTCGAACCTAGGTGTGGTTTGATAAGTGCTTGATTGAGCTTGGTTCTCTAATTAATTAATTCAAAATTTGAACATATTTTGTGTTTAATAAACTCTCAAACTTGATTCAAGTTTGGCTCGATTAGTATAAAATTAGATTATACAAGTAAAAAATTCAAACTACTCGAGGTCAATTGTAGATCGATTCAATGAGAACTCACTTGAGTTTAGCTCAATAGATAAACAAGCAAAACATGGACAAAATTTCCAGTCCGTTCAAATAATTAAAAAAATTTATATATTAGGGCTTTTGATTTGATTAGACTTGTCTACATCCCTATATCTCTCATCCATACTGCAATTAGCATAAATACATATTTGCATCCTTGAGTTATGCAACTAATTAAGAAAGCACTTTTGTTGGTCTAGTTGTCAGGAGAGGCTTTTAGAGTTCTCCTTATTGTAGATTCAAGGATCGAATTCTGAGATTGACAATTGGGTGTGAAAGGGTTAAAAAAAAGTACTTTGACTGGAAAAACTAATTAAGAAACTCTCTGTTCGTGCTCTAGCCTCAAGTCCTAGAGAAAAGTACATACCTTATGATCTCTGAAAGTTCTTGTTTGTACAACATTTGTAACAAGTTATAGTCCAATTTGGCGAACTTGAGAAGTAATTGATTCCTACATTCATCTTCCTCATAGACAGAGATATAATGGCGAGCCTCTATTCTTGGGATGCACTTGTGGAGCGCCTGCTTAAGGGTATAGTTGACTTGTTTTGCAAGGCTATGACTTGTATATGAGGCCACATGTTTTAGATTAGCTTCTGCAAAAGCAAGAGCTTCTTCTAAAATGATATCTTTATGTGTCCTCACTTGAGCAGCTTCATACAGGCTCAACAAACCTTTCATGTCAGTACTTAGTGATTCCTTGAATTTCCCATCAGTTTCCACAAATTGGTAAAAAATACCTACTCACAAATTATATGGTAAGAATCAAATTTCAAAAAGCTTAAAAAATTAAAGTTAACTTGTCATGCATTAAAAAAAAAAAAAAAAGGAACTTACTCTCAGAAATATTAAAACCATGTTGTCTGAACAGTCGAAAATGAAGTGCAACAGAGAGTAAATCATCTGGATACTCTTTAGTATTGGCATATACTTTGAATGTCTTCTCTACTAGGTTTGCAATCTCTGCTCCATAATGGTATGAGATACCAAGTCGTTGTACGATGTCTATCAAACTCAATTTCTCTGTTATTGTGTTTTCTGTTGCCAATAGCATGTTCCTTACTTCTTCCTTTAACATTTTAATTTCTTTGGCATACATATCATATACCTGATAACATCATGGACGTCCACCATCAAGAACTTAAAACCCAAAAACAGGAAAAAAAATTTTAAAAGTATCAACACAATATGGAAAAACCTGCGTACTTTGCATGTGGATTGGGACCGTTACGCCAATTCAACTCTTCACCACCCCCCCCCCCCCCCTCCCAACCGCCAACAAAAAAAAACAAAAGAGCTTCTGATTCAAATTAACTTAAAAGAGAGAATTTAAGAAAGGAAACTAACCTGTTGATCCTGAGAGAAGAAATCAAAATGATCACTCCAAATGTCGTCTGGGAAATCTGGTAAGGGGCGAAGAATTTCACTCTGGTTTTGTAAGGGAACAGCAGCTTCGGTGGGGACCATTGTGTTTGGTTAACCAGTGGAAGACTCAACACAAAATCTAAATGTGGTTTAGGAGCTAATCAAATCCAAGGCGAGTATTTATAGAGCAAAACAAGGCACATGCTTTGACTGGCATACCAATTGGGATTTTGAAGGCATTGAAGAAAGCAGCTAGATCATTGACTAAAAGACGGTGGGAGTTGTGAAGAAGAAGTCGGCCAGATTGTCGCAATATCTGATCTTATCTTATCTTATCTACCAACTAGATAAGAGAACAACTCAAGATCTCCGTTGATGTCAAGTGTATTGAAGTTCAAAGGGCTAATAGTTCCTCACTATTTAGGGGCTAATTGGTAAAAATAGTTGAATTATTTTCATTTGATTTTTTTGTTTGGTTTTTAATTGGTGAGAAAGGTCAATTGAATCCTTTTATGAAAAATAGCTTTTTAAATAGTTACTAACTATTTAGGGTTATTTTTGTCCATTTAAATTATTCCTTTTATATTTCATTGGTCAAATGTAAATAGTTGTAAACTATTTGGGTGTCCTTTTATCTATGTTTTCAGAACCGGACCGGATAGCGACTCGGCCAAGGTCAGGGGTCAGGGGTCAATGGGTTCGACCGGGAGTCAATAGGGGTCGAACCGGATGACGTCATAAATAAAAATTATTTAAAAATTAAAATATTATATTTATAATATCTAATAATATATTGATATTAATAAAGGTATATTCATATATATTTGATGTTTCAAATATATTTAACAAGAAAATATAAAGAAATTAGAACAATTAAGTAGCAATTTATATTATTTAATAAATATTAACAAGTTTAGAATTAAAATTATGAGTTTAATTGAAAAATAACATCAAATTTTAGGACAATATTTATAAAGTATCAAATATTTGAGGTATATCGATAAGTTTTAACAATTTAGGGGGTCAAAACATAATATTATAAAGTTTGAATTTTTTAAAAAAAAATTACTGTTGAACCGGAAAAACCGGTTTTTTTCCGGTCAACCCCGGTCAAACCCGGTTTTTGACCGGCTTTGACCGGGTTTTAAATTTCCGGTTTTTTAATAAGACTCGGACCGGCTACCTGGCCGGTTCCCGGTTCGACCGGCCGGTCCGGTCCGAGTTTCAAAACAGAGCCTTTTATCACATGGGGTCCTAATTAAATATTCCAAATGTAAAAGCCGTTAGAACTGATGTGCCAGCCAAAGTCTTCCAAAGAAAGATTACTTCTCCACGTCTTTGTTCCCTGCATTATAGAGCTATGATGAAGCACGTCACTTCAGTCTTTTCTTGTTCCAAACTGTGGGCCATTTTTGTTGACAGGGTGTCAAACCTGTGCAATAATAAATATCCGTTTAAATAAAATATAATTTCTGTAGATAGTGATAAGCAGGGTCGAATCCACAGGGACTGGGGATAATTTATTTCTTTTAGAGTCCGAAGTATGGGGGGTTTTTGAAAATGAGAGTAACTAAATTACTTGGAATAAATTAAAATAAAATAAAATAAAATAACTACAACTCAAATAACTAATTATCACAATAAAAATAATAATAGACGAACTCTAGCCAAGAGACAACTTCGGAGATGGTTCACTTAATTCGATCACAGATGCAAGGATTATTCCAGTTACTATCTGATAAATTAGTTATAGTTGTCATACACGCGATAAACAACCAACTCTTCCTCAATTTGTCGATAGCCAAGGTACGACTGTTGACTATTTCTCTAATCAGGAAACAACCCTAGGTACGACCGTAGAAGTTCAATTCCCTAATTGCATGAATAATTAGAAGAGCCTAATTCTAACCAATCAACACGCTACGAGGGTCTCTTTAAGTTAGCCTGTCTATCTCCCTGACACAAACCCAATCATGCCAGTTGCCACCAGTTTAGAATAATTAAATAATTACGGATTTAACTACTCTAATTGGGTTCAGGTTATTGAATTAATCTAGAATCCGGGCCCTGGATAATCGAATAATAAAACAACCATATGAACATAAAGCAGAAGATAGACGAATACCAGTGAATAATGGAAATAAATAAAAACTAATTCGATCTCACAAATTTAGTAGAACCAAGGCCTCCGTTGTTCCTCGACTAGATATATTTAGCCACGCCTCATGAGAAAATCTCTAAATAATTTAACTGAGATCCAGGCCATCAAAGAAACCAAGAAAGAATAAAACTAAACTATGCTCCAAAAAAAAGAGCTCTCCGTAGCCTTTCTTACAATTGTCTTTATATAGCCAAAAGGAAATGAATAAAGCTATCTATCCAGTGGTCCCCGCACCAATTCAAAGTCCAATTCCATTTCACAAGCCTTTATACGTTTCTTTTCCAAGAGTCCAAATGACTCGTGCTTCTTATTCGTGGTCCCCGCACCAATGAGTCCAAATGACTCATGCTTCTTATCCGTGGTCCCCGCACCAATGAGAGTCAAAGTACAAGAAGAAAGCCCATGCCAATTCCATTTTTCTCGTGTCCTCTTCATAAGAGGACTCTTAGTCGGCGCCGCCTCATGAGCACAAGGACCGCACCAATGAGAGTCAAAGTACAAGAAGAAAGCCCATGCCAATTCCATTTTTCTCGTGTCCTCTTCATAAGAGGACTCTTAGTCGGCGCCGCCTCATCAGCACAAGGAAAAAGGCGATCCGTTTCTTCTTAGCAATGTGGGCCAGGTTTGTGGAGTATTTAGAAGTCTCAATTTTCTCCAGAAAATACCTCCTTTTTTGTAGTTTTTTGTTCCATTCCCTGAAATTAAATCCAGATACCAAATATAAGTAAATATTAATAATTAAAACAATATTTGGCAAGGACAAAGGGGAAAGTAATAATAAAATAATCAACAATTAACACCCTATCAATTCCCCCCACACCTGAATCATGTTTGCCCTCAAGCATGAGAACAGCATTTGAATACCAAAATTTTGACAATGGCTATCGCTCCAACTACCGTATTGCCAAGATACCCCGAAAAACATATATCAAGCATTACAGGTTAAGATCAAAGAAAAACCACATTACTTAAATGTAGAAGAGTCAAGTAAGAAGTTTATACTGGAAAAATCGTTCAAAATGTTATTCACATTTTGCAAAATAACTTTTTTCGTTCTTTATTTTTAAAAGTATAAGTTTACGTTTCTTACAAATTTACATCGATTAAATTTAGTCCCTATCTAGATTTGTGACTAGTTTTTGGCCGAAATTCATCACATGCCTTACATATGATCATTTTTTTAAGGGAATAGTCATCAAATTAAAATTTACATAATTCAATCCATAGTCCTTTATATTTTACAAAATAATTTTTTTGTCCCTCACATTTCACAAAATAAATTGTTTCATCCCTCACATTTTATAAAATAAATGTTTTTATCCCTCATTCATCATGTGTATGAATAGTTTTTTTTAAATCCATGTATATATCTTTTTTATTTCATCCAAATAGTATGAATAACATATAATATATTTCTATTTGATTTTTCATGAACGTATATATATATGGGTTTAAAAAAAATTGTTAGTTTTTTACTCATGTTCATTTTCCTTTGCTTGAAAATTGAAAACAAAGAAGACATTTAATCTTAAACATTATTGAGTGTTTATGTCGAATTAAATTTGGACCAAAAAATAAACAAAAGAAAAGTATAACAAAAAGAAGTAAGTGATTAGCACTTTTAAATTTTAAAACAATCACAAGGTAAATAATTTAACTATTGATTTTTCCATCAAGAGCTCCCTTTCTCTATTACCCTAAATTCCATCAAGAACAGATTTTTCCATATCTGTTAGAATATTCCTAGTTTTTAAGAATACAATACCCTATAAGTATACAATTTAGGGCATACCCTTTCAGTGCATCAGTGAAAATTTTTACTTCGTCTATAGTGCCATAGGAATCGTACGTGTCATCAATTACTGTAACCAAGACTGTTACCTTTGCCAATTATAAGTTGATCCGGCCAAGAGAGTACTGTAGTTTGAAAAACATGGCTAGAGAAAAAAAGTAGCTCTCATCAATTCTTCCTCTAGAACGAGGAAATTTTGATTCGATTTCCAAGTCTTTTCCCCACCTGTCACATAAATCATGTGCAAATGTATCTTATTAACTGGTACGACAAAGAAACCATCCTATTCTCTTTACACAGAAATGAAGTAGATCGGTCATCGAGAAGAAAAACAATAGATCATTTAAACATTTGGTTCATGCAAGGGAAACAATACAGTTACACAGTGGAGGTTATCATTTGCGCATTCATATATTAGTATTAGTTCATGCAGGGAAAGGCTGAGGATTATAACTATTTTCTCCCTTCTGGGACACTAGATGATCAAGTTTATTGATTGTGCAAGGAATTGATCAATGGACGTTTTAATTGAACCGACCAGAGTCGGATTCTTATGCAGACTCCAAGGTGTTATAGTAATGCTAAAACATCAAATCCTGGAAAAGTGAAAAATAAAAATTCAAACTTTTACCAAGTTGATGAGCGGGAGTCTCGTGGGCTAATGCTCAAATCTGGGAAAAGCGAAAATCTTGGCTAAAGAAGATTATAGAAACAGAGTTAATTTTAAGATTACAAACCAAATGTAAGATTTTGAAAAAAAATATTTTTTTTGGTAAAAAGAATTATTTTATTTCAATATTTATATTAATAGTAGCAATTACATCAAATATGATACAGATACATAAACTTGTCAATCAATTGATATAATAGATCTAAAAAAAAGGACTAGTTCCACTTTGCACTCTCAAACTTTACCAGTTTTCCACTTTGCACCTTAAACTCAAAATTTGAACACTCTACATCTCAAACTCTTAATTTTGAGCACATTGCACCCTAAACTCTAAATTTTTTTTTTATTTAAGTCCAGTCAATGATAATTTTAGCAAAATTAATTATATAGAGAACCTTACAAATCAATGATAATTTGCAACAAGTGATAAAAATGAGCAAAGATGTTGCAACTATAACAAAATGATACATTTTCACTAATTTACTCTATTTTTATATTGTTAATTTTGCTAACAATATGAGTAATTCCGAACATACAAAATCAATGACAATGTGTTGAAAATAGTAAAAAAGAGTCAAGGGATCATATATAGAATAACATGATATAGTCATTAATTTGCATAGTCCTTTATCTTATTAATTTTGCTAATGTTGTCATTAATTGGACTTAAATGGGACAAACTTAAGATTTTAGAGTCCAAAGTATCAAGAATTAAGAGTTTAAGGTGTAAAATATTCAAAATTGAAGTTTAAGGTGTAATGTGAGAAAGTGATACAATTTGGGAATACAGAGTGGAGTTAAGCCCCAAAAAAAATTACTTGATCATGATATTGAAACTCCAAGGGTATCTTCCGTTATGAATATCTCCCAAAAAATTTATAGATATGTCTTTTAATAGTTACATCTAATAAAAACTATTTCAAACTCAAAGAAAGAAGTTTGGATCTAACTTTTAGAATTGATTTCTAAAATTTACCAAATCTTTAATCTCAGCCACCGAACAAAAGGACCAAAAAAAGTGAAAAAAAAAAAAACCAATCTCGCAAGGATATCCCAGGAGAATTTTGAAAACTCAAGAAGAATTGGCATTTCGATCAGAAAATTCTACGGAAGTATTCAATCTAGCTCTCATCAGATTTTATCAGCACCGTTTTAGCTTTATCACATAGTTCCGTCTTAAATTGTCAAGATAATTTACAGAAAACCCTAGATTTGTGCTCATGAAGCAAATTACCTACATCATTAACTGGCAAAGTTCTTGCTTGTGCAACATTTGCAATATATTTCAATCCAATTCGGCGAACCTCAAAAGTAAACTGTTATTTGATTCATCTTCGTTGTAAATAGAAATGTAATGGCGAGCAGCTATCTTTGAATGTCCTTGCGAAGCGCTTGTTGGAGGCGTGATTTGCTTCTTATGCAATAGTAGGACTTGCAGCCTGCATTTTAAGTGTAAAGTTGCGTAAAAAAAAAAAAATTAAATCAACATTAAAAATAAAAGAATTTCAAATTTGAACAAAATTAAAAGCGTTAATTACATTAACCTCCCTCGTAGTTTAGCCGAACTACAAACCAACCCTTAAAATTTGGCCAAATAACATCTGACCCCCTATTACTAACACCATCAGAACACCATAGAGGGAAAGCATAAAATGACACATGCCATCCAGCTGAAATAGTTGAATGAAAGTAATTTCAAAAGTTGCAGAGCAATTCCAGTGAAGAATAAAATAGTAAGTGCAACAAATGAAATTTCTCAACTGCCAAGGATCTCGAAAGAAAACAGCAAGAGATAAAGGACGAGTTTCCATTCCTGTCCAAGTTCTCATAATATCATATGCCGATGTGCTGTGGCTGAGGACTGCCACATTTCTTTCTTCTTTTTCTCAAACCTTGATTTATCTCCCTGTACTAATTTTTCTACAACTTTTACAAATCCACTTGATACGCCGCCATGTCTATCGTCTTTTCTCCACCCTTGGCTGTTATCTCTTCCAGCGAAGTTACACATGTCAAACCAAATTCATGGGTTAGGAAAGGAAAAAAAACCCATACAGTATCAAACCCGTCAACAAGCGGGAGTGTTTTTTGGCTTTTAAACCTAAAAGTGAGGCATAAACAAGTGGTTTATCCAAAATAACACAAATTTATATGTTTATGATGACAAAAGGGACATATCCACCGATTCCTTCTTGAAATTCCTAGGCTTCAACATGCCATGACTGGAGTCAGTCACTTTGGTGCTTACGATTTAATTACGGCAGAGTCAATATCAAGAGCTGGCTTTTCTTCTTCTTCTTCTTCTTTTTTTTTTGATAAAATGGTTGACTTTTTTTTGTGTTAGATTTTGCTGCTATAAGTTTATTTTGAGATTCAGTGAAGTGTGTTTATTCTGAGTTTGTAGGATGGATCACAATTTAATTTTGTTGAGTCAATATCAAGAGCTTGCTTTTCATTCAACTTGATAAAATGATTGATTTTTTTTTTTTCTATTTTTTGTTAGATTTTGCTGCTAAAAGTTTATTTTGAATTTAGTGAAGCGTGTTCTCTTTAATTTTGTGGGATGAAGAAATAATTTACTGATGGTTGTAAATTTGAATCGAGACACTGGTTGCTGCATCCATTTGAGCACTATTTTAACCATCTTGTAGTTGTGGGCTAAAAAAATTTTCTTTTAGCCCAAAATAGTGTACAGAATTTTGATAAATTTGGAGTTGAATGTAATTAGGAAGATCATGGTTGCAGACGGTACTCTTACAGTGATGGTTGGAGGAATTGTAAAGGGGGGAAAATTAGACTTGCCTTTAGGAAGAGTGGATGTTTGAGATGAATTGAATGAAATTGGGAAAGATCAAAGATTGATCAAGAAATTCATTGGCTCTAGGCGATGGCTTCTGACTTACACATAATACATCGATTGTTCCTTTTTTTTTTTCAAAATTAAAGTAGATGATATATAAATAGAATTTTAGCCATTGTTGAATTACCATTAATATTTGTCATTTGTTCCTATTTGTATAATGTTTTTCTAACCTTCGCTGTTGTAAAGAAACTAAAATTTTGTTTTTTAAGAATCTTACATAAGTAAAATTAATATTTTCTAAGGTAATATTTGAACTTATAGTTATCATATTATAAGAACCTAGAGTTGATTTATCGTGACAAACCTTTTAATTAAATTAGAGTTAGTCTATTGTAGCACACTTTTTTATGGAGAAGTTAAAGAAAATTAACAACATAACTAACTATGAATATGTTTCGGTCAAACTGATAGTGTTTTAGTTTAAAACTAAAACTCTATTGTAATTTTTTGGAGAGCTTTGGGGAGCGGCTGCCCCTGCCCATCCCCCTTGTGTCCGTCACTGCGTTGAAGCATTATCTTTATTAGTTTCTCATTTGTTTTTTTTTTCTTTTGATTGGTTCACACGGAGAAATAAAAGATTGAGGATTAATCCGAAGCCTACTTGGTTATCCGACAAATCAGCCTAATACGGACATTTTTTGGGTCTTCTAGACATTTGAGGCTGTTTAAGCAAATACTCCTACTTTAAAGCTCACTCCAGCTTCTCTTGCCGGTCACAGCTTTGCTTATACTTCAAACCAAAGCAAACATTTTTTTAGGAATTGCTTCGTGTTGCAAATAGCAGCAAGCGCAGTACTATGATATCGATCTGTAGACAAACATGAGTCATGCTTTTCCTCATAAAATCTTGGAGCAAATCAAATTTTGAGACTTGACTAAGCGTATCTGTTAAGTCTCACTCAACTCTTCTTCCTTTCGCGCTTGGCCTTTCGCATTTTTCCACAGAGAAGAAAGATATGGAAACTTTCCCTTTTGGCTTCTGGCTATTGCTATAAATGACTTATCATCGTCTTTTGATTTATCATTCGTCAACCTCTAAAATCAAAGAGCTGAAAAAATGGCTTCTTTCTTCATTTACACTATTTCCATCTCTTACCTTCTAATTATGCTTCCAATGTTTATCTGTATCTCCGACCAAGCTTTCTCAGAGGATATTTCTGAAGCTATAGCAATGAAAAGAATGATGAAAACAAGCCACCTACACTTTTACTTCCATGACATTGTTAGTGGTAAAAACCCTTCGGCCATGAAAGTTATTGGGACAGAAATTATGAGTTTTGGCACAACTTTCATCATAGATGATGCATTGACTGAAGGTCAAGAGCCAACATCGAAAATTGTAGGCAGAGCTCAGGGGCTGTACGCCGTTGCAGCACAGAATGACCTTGCATTGCTAATGGTGATTAACTATTCATTTACAGATGGGAAATTCAATGGAAGTAGCATCAGCATTCTTGGGAGGAATCATGTTTTTGATGATATCAGAGAAATGCCCATTGTTGGAGGCACGGGACTGTTTCGATTCGCTCGTGGATATGCATTGGCACATACAATTTGGTTTGATATCAAGACAGGAGATGCAACTGTAGAGTATAATGTGTTTGTTCAACACTTCTAATTCTATAGAAAATTAAGTAGCATGATTGATCAAGGCATGCAGTTATCTGTCAATTTTTGATAGATAGATTTGGTTTAAGCTATCTTGTTAAGTTAATGTTTTCCGTCTATTTTGTTCATTTTATTAGTTGTTCTGGACCAAACTGGCTAATATTAGGGCAGCAGAGGAATGGAGTTCTTTCCTTTCTTCTTCTTCGTAGTGCTTGTTAAACTATATTTTCTTTTCAAAGTTTGAGGCAATACATGTCAAGTATGTAATTCTTGATTTTGCTCATTTCTTGAAACTAAGACACAGCAAATTTGAAAATTCTTCTCAACAAATCTTCTCTTCATTAACTGCATGTAGTTTTAAATTTTTGGGAACAAAATTGACTATATTTTGAATGTTGAAACTAAAGGTATGAATTAGTCAATTCATTTATTAGAACAAAGCCTATGTCAGTACCAAATACTCCTTCAAAGAATAAAATTTAAATCATGTTAGTCTGACTGTTAGAGAAAAGAAGCTATCTATTAACCATCTTGATCCCCTTGAGACTTCGATAGGCACTTGCTGTTTGACTCTTGCATATGTTATGAAAAAGTTGACATGCCTAGCATGTCAACGGGTTAAGTTTCTCGTCAAAGTCAATTCAGATCGATCATTATTGTTTTTATGGGTCTGGGTATTAACTTTCAAACTCAAACTTAGACCTATAAGAGAATTATAGATTTGAATAGGTCAATAATCCAAACCAGAATTAGATCCATATCAAGATCCTATCCACACCTGCTTATACACAAATTTGTAATTACAATGGCTTTCACCTACCTCTTGATTAGTCAAACCCCTAGTAATCAAGTGAAGCATCTTACCAAAAAATTTATATTTTGTTGTATAATAAATCTAGTATAACAACTTTCCATCATGTTTTATGTATACAAGATATTTTTCTCTAAAGTAGCTCGATATCACTAATATTTTTTTTGATAAGTGAGAGGTTTTGAATTCAGAAATTCCTACTTGTACTTCCTTCAACCTTACCACCCAATCAAACACTCCCCTTATTAATATTTTAATTTTGTTTGAATGGATATCAACAATTAATTTCAATAAGCAAAATTCAAATTGCATAATAATGTATACTTACATTAATTTAAAGCAAAATAGAAAAAATTGGAGGAGGTTCAAACACATGTAAAATAACTTGGATGTTAAATGCAGCTGAAACTTTTAAGGAAATTTAATTGATAAAATTTTATACTCAGTTATTATGAAAGCAAAACCTGTGTCAGCATTAAATATTTCTCCAGTGATTTTTTTTTTTTTTTAATATAGGCGCCAGTGAACAAGTTCTTAATCATGTTAGCTCCGCAAACTAAGAGAAGCAATATGATGAAAGCTTTTTAATTTTATGTGCCATCTTGATCCCTTTCACGCTTCAATATGCAACTGACATACGGTAATCGCTTATTACTTGATGTAAAAGTTAAAACTAAACAGACGGTAATTGATTATTACTTGATGTTGAAGTTAAAATTAACTTTCACTCCAACATTCAAGTAACTTTTTTTACTTTCTAACGATTCGCAAGTTAAACGTAATCAGGAAGACCAACGTGGCTATGCCATGAAGTTATGGAGTTTCTGGACAATTTATTAGAAGTGTTCATGTCGACCAAAGATCCTCCGGTGGCGTGAAGTAAAAGCCCTCACCCACTAAAGCAAGAAAACTTAGATTGAGGCACGTGACAAAAACGCATTGATTGGGCTTAAAAAAAGATGTGGATTGGGGCCCCAGGACGTAAGGCACATGCTCAAGCCCATGCTCATATAAAAATAGGCTTCTGAAGATCGCCAACTGTCACATATTGCCGAGTGCCAACCAAGACTGGTAAGATCACGGTTCTATTTTAGAACAAGAATCGCCCCTCGTATAAGCAGTGCCAGTTTTAATTCTGGAATTGCTAATTACGGATTCAGTTACAATTTCTGCTTCACTTCCTTCTGATTACATTTAAGATTATCAAAGTGATTGTAGAAAGAAAAGACACTGAAATTGCGCTTTGTTCCAATAGTGCAAGAATTTCGAAGGAATTTTGTGCGAGTTCCAAGAATACCCTGCTTCAGTTTCCATATATTGTGTGGCATCATAGTTCCACGAACTTGTCCAAGTAACTTTTGAACTGAGTCACGAGTTCAAAATGATCAACCTAAAATACCAAGTTAACTCACAGGTCTAGCATTATACACTAATCCCTGTGGGATTGGAGGGTCTCACATTCATTTATACTTTTTGCGTTCTCGCAAAATCCATTATATTTGGTCATGTTCGCACTTTGGAAGTGGCCCTGTGCGTGACACACAACTCCTTACACTCCCCCATGTTCAAATTCTGAAGATAGCCACGTACGTTTGACACCAAATTCACCATTCCACTTGACTCCTTCCCCCCCCCCCCCCCCCCCCCGGCCCACAAAAGCATGAAGAGACCACGAGATTTACTCCTTTTGCATAGTCAAAACTATAATACCATTGAATCCCAAACTCATCCGGTGCAGAAATCACATGAGGTTTGGTTTGACACCATTTGTAGTACCCGAACTCATGGGTTAGCCCAAACAACTTTTAAGTAAAACCAAGACTTCAAAATAATGAACCATATTAATAAGTAATCCACGGGCTCAACGTTATGTACTCGTCACTTTCCCATTCACTTCCCATGTGGGATGGGGGGTCTCACATACACATGTTGAATGGTAGAAATAATGAAGCACTGACAAGATATGTAGGACTCAAGCTTTGGCGTTGTTCCCAAACTGCTTTTGGGAAAGTATCATGCACCAGTGTTGTTTGCATTTAATGTGAGTAGAGCTTACAAAAAAAGTCTAATACCTAACAATCCATTAAACCCGTCCATTGATTTTTGACCGCCCATTGATCTCAAAGGATAGGTTGGATTATGAATTTTGTTGAATTAGGTAACAACTTATTTCTGTTGTTAATATTTTGTATACCAAGAATAGAATTTTGAATTTGTTCTAATTGCATTCTTTTACTTTTCTCTAACTTGTTTTATTTCATTGTTAATAATTCCTCATCAATATTATAATACAATAAATTATATGTCTCTTAATTACATTTTCGAGCATAATATAAGCTAGCATTTAATAATTTAAATACACAAAATATTACAACTTACAATAGAGCATATATGAGTAGTAAAAGTGTTAAATAAGTTGTGACAAAAATAAATTTCAATCAATTAGTTATATTAAAAGTATAAAGTAAACAAATTTTTTTAGTTAATCTACTTAAATGTACAATTTATTATCTAAGATTTGCAATACAAGCAACATAAAATATTATTCTATTTATGATATGTTTCCAAGGAGTTTAAGAAGTGAGTGCGAGTTTGTGTGGGGGAAAATGTGTTAGTGTGTGAATGTATGTGAAGATGGGTTTATGTATGTGAAAAAAATCTTTTTGTGTGTGTAAATGTATAAGAGAGAATAAATTAATTATCAAAATCAAGTCAAGGAAATAATCTTGGCAACGGTTCACTCAATTGATCACTGATACTAAAAATAACTCATATATTCACAAATAAATTGGTTATAGCAATTCAACAACCGTTGAACCACCAATCTCTCCTTAATTTCTTGGTAGTCAATAGACACTCATTAATTACTTCGCTTGTAAAGTAGATAATCCTAAAGATGCTCATAGAATTTAATCTATTCACAACCTTAAATATTAGAGAGACCTAATTCTAGTTAACAAATACACATGCATGTTTATTTAAACTAGATTAATTATTCCTTAGAGTGTCAAACTGACTCATTAAAAGAAGTAAGATGGGTAACTCATGGAGTTAAGAGGTGATGGGCCTCAAATATGTGCTCAAGTTTAAATCTAAAATACACCTATTTACTGCAAGTATATATGTTAAATTTATAGAGCAGGGCGAATAGGGTTGATCCCATGAGAAGTGCCTAATCAAGTACGAGGTCCTTCGCTTACTTTATAATCTAGACTAATATCAATTAAAAGCAATAACAAGAAACTAATTCACTAATTAATATTTCAAACTACTAACTTGTAGAGAAAGACAAATGAAGAAAGTACACTAAGTACTAAGGTTCTACGGTTTAGATTCCACTAATAGTCCAAAAAGGCAAGCGAATAAATTTAACCCTTTAAAATACACCTATTTAATAAATAATGTAATACTGAGAAAAGATCACAAGCTCTTCTTATGGCATTTGAATCCTTTCCAAAGCAGAGGATACACTTTGCAAGGAGCAGGGGAAGAGGGTTGGGCAGAAAAAAGGACCCTTTACACATAAAACTGTATCAAATTCAAAAGGAAAAGAAAAATGAATCCATCACTTTAAACATCAACAATTAATACCTCTTGAATCCCCATGCCGAAACTGAAAAAAGAGGGTAATCATGCCAGCAAATGATAAAATAGCCACTTTCTTCCTTGATCTTAAAGCCATCATAGTTGCAACTCTGCAGCACTCTCATTGCCTGCTTCATTCCGTTGTAGCTTAAATTAATCTTTCCAAAACCTGCAAACTCTAGCCTAGGAATCCATTTGTCAAGTTTCTCATGCCTTGCCTTTCTTTCAAGTCCTTCACAAGCTATGATGCTCTTAATTTCTTCTCCAAAAAGGAACTTTTCAATCTTTTGTCGTTCAACTGGTGCCCTGGGAAGGGTATTCTCTAAGCAATCAAAAAGTGCTGCATAAAATTTCAGTGCTTCATCGACTCTTTCCATCAAACCATGGCAGTTGTGGTTTGATTCATGTTCAGTTACTACCATAAGTTTTGGGGAAAGGCCCCACAGGGCGTTCAGAAAGCTTAATGTTTTTGGAGGTGGTGATGATTGAGAATCAGGACTGGCACCGTACAAACTCATCACATCTCGCTCAAGAAAATCGCCTAAAGTACGAGGATTCATATGCAAAACTCCAGGCAAATGAACTGAGCTCGAGTTATTTGGCACAGATGGTGAGTTCCTTCGCATTGTATCATCATCATATGCCAAAAGAGAATGCAGCTGAAGCACAGAACTAATGGCAACAGCTTCTCCAGACTTTACGCGTAAACTTTCAATATCAAGATTCTCTAATTTGCTGACCATTGGGCAAAACTGAAAAGGTATGTCCAGTTTTTCAGCAGCTTCCTGCAGCCGAACAGCCATTTGATCTAATACCTCTTTCTGTTCATGAATTCCTGTAATTCTAAGGTGAGGGGGCCCTTCTTGCCTTGCTTTTAGTTCCTCGAGAAGATTAATCCACTGCGCTGGCTCAAAACAATGAAGATCAATGATATGCACAACTTTCTCCCCTTCCATAGTTTCTAGAATGGCTTGGTTGGTAATCACATAAGAAAGCCTCAAAAAGGGACAATACTCAAAGAATAATTTCTGTGCAAGAATAATTTCAGCAGCACATGTTAGTTTGGTTGAATTCAGGGCCTTGTGTAATCCAGGCCTCCAGCCTTTCAGCACGCGATCAGCAAGTGCTTCTGTGAAGTAAGCAACAATCCTCTGAACTATGTCACCATCAGGAGATGCAAGAAGTGAAATCTGCTCAAGTCCACTGCTAGCACTATCAAGGCTGCCGGCTGCAACACATCTCGCACAGGCTGTGAGAAAGCCGAATAGCCACATTCCTCTCTCATCAGATTTCATCTCCCTCAACAATGTGTAAGGAGAACCTATACTTGGTGAAAGTGACATCAAGAAGAAGAAAAGAGGTGATGATCCCTCTTCCTGAGCAATTCCTGCCACTAAAAGCATAATTCATGTAAAATTGAGTTAGAAATACTGTTCTAGGTATGTAATGAATCTATAGATCATAGAACATGGAAATGCAACTTAAATTTTACAAATGACCTGTTTTTGCCCAACTAGAATGTAAAAAGATTGCACTTAGACAACAATCAACAATTAATTTAGTCTCGATGTTATTAATTTTATCTTCCAACCTTTCCAACTTGTGAAATGAAAGAAAATTTTCTTTCATGGTTCCAGCCATCGTTGGCTAAATGGTTAACAGACAGGGCAAATGGATATCACCGAAATGACCAGTGTACTAGTAACAGATGCAAATCAAGAATATATTTCAACTGATCTGATTGCTAATAAATCCATGAGATTTAACAATGAGTACAGACTATAGAATTGAAATGGGGTGACAGTGAACTTACTAGCTTACTAGCAAGTAATGACCCTTGAAGGCTGATGAAATATTTCTTCAAAGAAGAGAAAATTCAGGCAGCAAAATGGTAACTTTAACAAAAGGCCCACAAAAAAGGACCTATGACGGGCTTTTAGCAGCTTGCTGGTTTTTGGGAACTGTAGAGGGGCTTTTGTTGCACAAAAATAAGTCAAAAATGGTGCTAAAACTAATTGTCCTGAAGGACTTTACCATGGCAGCATTGCATATGACAATTCAAAGGGTAGTCTTTGTCCTCGAGTGGATTGTTGTCCATAGATGGCTTCGAAGAGGAATAAAGGAATTTGTGAATCACAGAGCCCTCTCTTCCTGCTCACTATGAGTTTGTTTTTGTCACCATTCCTTCTGGATGGGAATAAAAAAGGTTGGCCAAATTTGGTTTTTATTCCTAGCAAAACGCAAATCCAAACATGTATTATCAAAAATACAACTTTTTTTTTAGTAAACAGAAGAATAATCAACTTTTTTTGTTGCTTAGTGGTTAGTTGGGGATTGCAAGGTAAGTCGTACAAATTCCTCCAAAACCATAATCTTGTTTTCTTTTCACAAATGTAGACTATAAATTTGGTATTTTCTTCTTGCGTTAAGGTAAAAGGGACAAGAAGTTTCTGGGAAAAGCCAAAAGTAGTCTACTAGTAAATTGAGAATGTAACGTTAGACATGAAATTTTGGACGTGAGTGCTTGGAGTTTCCCAAAATCACATGCTAAGGGCTCTAATCCAAGAAAGAAGTCTTACACTATTGTCTGACCATATAGCATCTAATCCTTCACAAGTTGAGTAGACTTGCTAAATAATTGCGAGACTATTAAGGGGGGCTATAAACCAACCTCCTCTCTACCTGGTTTTATGGGGAGCTAAATTTTCTTGACACTACGTAGTATTGCTAAATAATTGCGAGAGTATATTGCTGCGAGATTTTTTAACCAAGCTAAAGCCCTAGAAATTGAATAACGAGATTGAGGATTGTGAGATAAAAGAGAAGAAAAATAATCACGGACTACTTTTTTACCTTATGTATTTGCACTTGATCATATGGTCATATTTTGTACCCTTAATCATTTTTAATGGGGTTGGGCTAACGTTAAAATGGATTTAAGTATTAATTTTCTTCTAAAAGTGAGGTTCATTGGTAAAAGTGTGTCAATGCAAAAGGATTAATAATTATTTGATTGCATTCATGTGGTAAATTATATATAATTTATGTGTACTAATAAGTGGACAGTCTTCTAAAATATCTTTTTTCGTAATATTATCATTTTCAATTCTGACTCCTATCATCTTTGACCGGTTCATAATTATTGATTCTATGTGTAAAATTTAAGAATAATGTGTGAATCGTTTATAAACAGGGCAACGTTTCTGGTTTTACTTGAACTTTGCAGGGGTGAAAACTTACATATTTTCTTTAGCTGATTGAGAGCTCGAAATTTGAGCTTAGAGACTTCTTGTTTACAAGTGAACTTCGTCTACTGTTTTGATTGAAAAAAATTCTAGAATCTGTGACCTATTATCGGCAAAGCATATATTAGACTCTATACCAAGCAAATTCTAACAAGTACAATTTGGCATGTAAACATCATCCAATCAAAAGCTATATCCCTTCAAGAAAGGACAGTCAACAAACTGTTTACAGTCTTAGCATTTGCTTAGGCAAACTTGATAGAAAAATAATACAGTTTGTCAGCTTGTTATCAAAATTGAGTACTTGTCTCGTTTGTCTTAAGCGGTGGTCGGTCCTAACAATATTTTGCTTAGTATGGGCGTCTTCAACAAGTGACATTTTGTAGCTTGATGGGTATATTTTTGTGATATTTCCAATGTTTCTCAGTATATAAATATGGCACGGTACAGTCTTGTTCTAGATTTAGCACATAGTCGAGATGAAATGATGATTAGTACGACAAAGCTTAATAATCATTAGAATAGCTGCTTCATGTTTTATTCATGTGCAAGTTAATGACCAAATTAAGTAGTTGTCAAAAAACACAAGATGCATTAGGATCATATTTCTAAGATTGGAATAAAGATTGAGTTTTGGTCGTTGTAGGTTTGGCTAAGCCAAATAGACGAGACGTTCAATACTAAGTCGGAGTCAATATTTCACCTTTCAGATAGAGATTTGGCATAATAATGTTCTAGAGAGTTTCGTCACAATTGGATGTATTTTGCTGTCACTTGTTGTATAGTGTAGTCCTTGTAAAGAGAATAATGGCATTAAACAATTTAACCGCAAATATCTATGAAATTGTTGAAGAATCTCCAAATACCCATCAAATTGTAATTCATTGTACTCCAAGAATGAGAACTGCTGTTTGTTTAAACACTACAACTCAAGCATATGTTATTCCATAGGTTGAGATTTAAAAAAAAAAAAAGTTTGTTCTCTGCTTATATTTAGAAAAGGTGATTAGAATGTCAATACACACAAAAAAAAAATGAAAAAGAAAAAAGGGGGAGTAAAGGAGAATCACAATATTGGTGGACGAGAACATTAGATGGACACTTAAACTAATATTCTAGTTAGGAAGACTTAAAACAACAAAAAAATTAAGGGCAAAATACACTTTACCCCCTATGGTTTAATATTTTTTTACATAACCCTCCTATGGTTTCAAAAACTATACATAATCCCCTCATGATTTGAATTAAAGTGTCAAAGTGACAGAAATGATAATTTGTAATGAAGTCACCTAAAATGTCAAAAATACCCTTATGTAAAGTTGAAAATTATTTATTAACTAATGGAGGTTATGTGTATATTTTGAAAACTATAAGGGGGTTATATGGTAAAATATTAAATTATAAGGGGGTTATATGATAAAATATAAAATCATACGGAATTAGTGTGTCATGTATTTATAAGGGTAATTTTGATATTTTTAAAGGTTCCGTTACGAATGACCATTTCCGTCTCTTTGATACTTTAATCCAAACCATGAGCGGATTATATATAGCTTTTGAAATCATAAGATTATGTAGAAAAACACTAAATCACAGGGGGGTAAAGTATAATTTACCCAAAAATTAATCGTTAGAGTTGGTGATTTAGGCATGAAACCCTTGCGAAATAAAGCTTATCAAATAACTTATAATTAAAAAAAACATAGCCATGATTATTTGAGCAAATGACGTCCAAAAGATTGTCGCAATTGTACTCATTCTGTGCGGATTGGGCCTATCTTAGTGTGAACAACCAACAAATCCTGACTAGAATGACTTGAGTAACAATTAATAACTAATTAATATTTTAGAAACAGAAATTCTTAATATAAAAAGAACGAAATGTAGAAGAGGAAAACATTATTTTGAAAAAAAAATTCAGAAGGTTCAGAACTCTGTTATTGAGTTTGACTTAGCCAACAGTATTCTTATGCTTCATATAAATGTACGCAAAAAAATCCAAAAGGGGAGCTGCGAAACTTTGAAGGGGTATCGCTTCAGCTGGTTTTGCTTATGCAATCGTTTGCTTTGTCTTCTAAACTAGAGAAGTTGCCTTTTGGTGTATTACATGTATGACAACATTTGCACGTCTTACCGGATTATTCCCTCTCCAGCCAAAAGCTGGGCCTCACTCAGTTAACATTTACCACCAACCAACTTCCTCTATAAGAATTGACCATGACATGGATTGTGGGATGGGTGGTCAAGAGTTCAAATCTTACCTCCCATCAATGTACCACTGTATATGATTTCTTCTAAATTCATATGGATGCGTGGTTCACCTATTTGATCCGATGATAGTACCCCGTCGATTCTCCCAATTCAGTTGGTCCACCTCCCAGAGTAGCCTCAAGTAGGAGTAGGAATATGTTAGACTAACCTAGATGTGTCATTACTAAAAGAAAAAATTTAACATTTACCACCCAAACTTTAGTTTAAGGCATGTTACACTTTAAAGAAGGAATGAATCTATGTCGTTATCATAATTCAAAATTTTAGTGTATTAAGACAAAGAGTAAATTTTTTATACATTATCAATATACTTTTTTTTAACACTTGCAGGTTTAGATCATTACTACTTAAGATGAATTCGAATTTAAAATTCAAATAATGCACGTATGACATATATCTATAACTTCTAGTATAATAAAAAATCAGTACACTACCAACGTATACAAATATAATTCTAAGAGAAAATTTTAATAAAAAAAATAGATTAATTTTTCCTACACTATCAATGTATACACCGACGGTGTTAGATAAATATCACATCATATGAATTTGAATTTAAACATCAAATTTTATGTATGTGACATGTATCTAGAATTACTAGATACATTATCAGTAGTGCAAGATTTACCCAAAAAAATACACAACTATTTGTTTGGGCTTAGCCTTGCTTGGCCCCAGACTAATCCATCACGGGCTACAATATTAGGCCCAAGCTTCTGCTCTAATCTCGATGAAATCCACCCTAGTGACAGCCTGACACTCTGATTGTTATTCTATTGCTTCTGCATTTTTTAAAGAGAAGAACACCTAGAACAAAATCAAGATGGAAGCCCATTAAGATTCAAAAAAAAAAAAATTATGAGTTTTCTATAAGCTAATTTTGTGGAAACTAGGAGTAAAAATTTTCTGTGAATAAAAAATAAAAAATAGAAAGAGATATCAATTATTGAATTAAGAGAAGGATGAGAAAGAGAGAAATGAGTTTTGGAGTAGTTAGATGAATATTCAGGTTTTTCTTTTTCTCATCTTAAAATTTGAGGGTTTGAACACAAGGGTGACTCTGGGCTTTTAACGATTTTAAAGAGCTAAACGACAAGTCGACGTAACGGAGGGACAAAAGTGGTACAAAGACTAATATTAGGAACGATGCTACAAAATACATTTCAGAACTATTAGTTCTAGTTTAATAACTGCCTGCCTGATTCTAGTTTAATTTCAGTTTGAGCCTGAATCGTGACCATATCTTAATATATAGAGGGGTCTAATGCATTTAGTGCATTAGATCAGACCATTAACATATATAACTCCATTCAGCAGCAAGTAAAAATTTAATAAACTTTGTCATCAAAATTGAGAACTTGTCCCGTTGTCGTAAGAGGTGCTGTCAGTCCAAACAATATTTTGCTTAGCATGGGCGTCTTCAACAACTGACATTTTGTAGCTTTTTTTTTATATATATATAAAAGTGACATTTTGTAGCTTTATGGGTATATTTTTGTGATATCTCCAATGTTTCTTTGTATTTAAATCTAGCATAGTGTAGTCTTATCCTAGATTTACCACATCGTAGAGAAAAAATTATGATTAGTGGGACAAAGCTTAATAACCATAAGAATAGTTGCTCCGTGTTTTATTGATGTGGAAGTTAATAACCAAATTAAGTAGTGGTAAAAAATACGTGATATCGGGGGATCATATTTGACTAAGACTCAAATAAAGATTGAGTTTTGGCTGTCGTAGGTTTGGCTATGCCAAATAGATGAGACATTGAATACTAAATCAGAGTCAACCATTTCATCCTTAAGATAGAGATTTGGCATAACAATTTTCTAGTGAGTTTCGTCACAATCGAATGCTATTTGCTATCTTTTGTTGTGTACTGTGGTCCTTGCTAAGAGAATATTTAAATTTAAAAAATTTAAACCCAATTATCTATAAAATTGTTGAAGAATCCCCAAATACCCATCAAATTGCAATCATCACTGCAAGCATGAGAATTGCTATTTATTTTAAACACTACAACTCAAGCATATGTTATTCTAAAGGTTGAGATTTAAAAAAGAAAATTTTTTTATTCTCTGCTTAAATATAGAAAAGATGGCTAGAATGTCAATTGACACACACAAAACAAAGGGGAGGATAAAGGAATACTACAATAATGCTAGACCACCTCATTCGATGGACACTTCAACTAATATTCTAGTTAGGAAGAACTTAAAAAAAAAAAAACAATCATGAGGGTGGCTGATTATGCTGGTAACGAAGAGGTGTGAAATATGCATCTAAGCAAAAATGACTATGTTATCTTTATCCTAATTAAGGCTGAAAGGCATGCCAGTTTGATTGTACTTGTGCTTTTGGATGCACATGAATTGAATGATTTTCTTTAAAAAGGTGGTCGTAAATATTTTATTACTTTGATTGTTTAAAATTGTTCATGTTTGCGTTATGAAGTCAAAAGATGAATCGTTAGCATGTTCAAAAATCTTATAAATCACTTCCTGAAAATCAATTGGATAAGAATAATTAAAATATTGAGAAATGATAGGGGAGATGAATATTTTTCGAGTGAGTTATCTTTATTTTGTGAATAAAATAGAATTATACACAAAACAAAGTGCACTAGACACTTTATAATAAAGTGTTCTGGTTGAGAGAAAGAATAGAATTTTGGATAATTTAGTTAATTATGTGTTACAAAGTCCTGATTGCCAAAAAATGTAGAGTGAAACTTTATTAGCTTCATGTTACGTTTATAACAGAAATCCTTTATTTGAAAAAGAAAAACAAAGGTCACTTGGGATGGGGATGGGGGGAATTTTTCTCCCCCCCCCCATTTTAACTGGGGTGGGGGACGATACCCTCGCCCCATCCCCCGTTCCGTACCCCACTTCAATTTATTAATATAAATAAATGTATTATATTATATAATCTAATAATAATAAATTTAGAATATTTGGCAACTAAACATAACCTTTATCCCATTTCTATTCAAATTCCTGATTGATATTTGGCACAAATAAGTTACACGTTCTATGAGTATCCCCAAATGTTATTTATACAATTCAATTGAGTTTCTTAATTTTCTTGGTGTTTTATTTCAACACTTTTCTTGTTTCATTTTTCTTTTTTCACTTTTTTCAGTTTTGTATTTTATTTTATTCTTTGAATTTAGTTTTGATCTATTGAATAAAAACTTCTAAAAAAAAATCAAATTATCACCCGTGGGGAAAAGCGGGGCAGGGGGTGGGGGAATGGAGGTGGGGATGGGGAGTTTTTTGGCGACAGGGCGAGAGACGAGAGAGGGATTCCCCGCCCCAAACCCGCCTCGTTACCATCCCTAATAGAAAGGGAGAAAACCAAACCTAAATTATCTTAGAGTTTGGAAATGCACTGCCTAGTACAAGGTCCCAGGTAATAAAAGAACTAAATTACGAACAAGTGCAATTAAAAGTGCATTTATAGGGTACGATAAAAATTTTAAAGCCTATAGATTATTTGACTTTGATTCTAATGTGACTGTAGAGTCAAGAAATGTGCAATTTTTTAAATAAGATTTTCAAAATTTCAATACCTACTGCAGATCGAAAAATTGTAAAGCCTATAGATTGTTTGATTTTGATTCTAATGTGGTTGTAGAGTCAAGAAATGTGCAACTTTTTAAATAAGATTTTCAAAATTTCAATATCTACTGCGGATCGAAATAATGATCAAGAGCCACTCCAAGATATTGGTCCTTCCTAAAATAATAAAAGGAAGGTGGATGACACCCCTATTGAACCCAGGGTAAGTTAAGGACAAATAAATGAAAAGTATCCTTTTTTATTTTAGATTTCATATCTTTACAAGCAATTATCGTTTTGATTGAAAGCCATAACGAATCTCTATATAATAAGATACCAATCTTATTGAACGTAGAAGAAGATCCAAAAATATTTAGTAAAGTTATGGCATTAGGAGATGCTGTATCTTGGAGAGAAATGATAATTGATGAAATGGATTCAATATTATCTAAGAATACTTGAGTTTTAATTGATTTACTACAAGGTTCAAAACCAATTAGATGTAAGTGGGTATTTAGAAGAAAAATGCTACAGATATATCAATTCTGGCCTTTAAAGCTAGATCAGTGACTAAAGATTTTAAACAAAATGAAGGAATACACTATTTTGAGACTACACCAATTGCTAGACTTACACCCTTAAGAGTACTATTGCCATTAATTTCAATGCAAAATTTGTTTGTAAATCAAATGGACGTAAAAACAACATATTTTTAGGTGGTATCCATGAAGAGGTATATATGAAATGACTAGAAGGTTTGAGTATGTATGGAAATGAAAAGAAAGCATGCAGATTGATTAAATCATATATAGCTTAAACGAAGCACCTAATTAATGGCATAAGAATTTTGAATTCATATTACTCTCAAGTGGATTTAAGTATAATTAATAATGATGATAAGTACATTTGTTTTAAATTTACTCAAGGAGTATGTTATAATTATTTGTCTCTACGAGGATGACATGCTCATTATTAGAACTAATATGAAAGGTGTGAAAGAGACTAAGAAGTGTCTTCCTTCAAAGTTCTAAATGAAAGGATTTTGGAGAGATGGATACTATTTTGGGCATTAAAGTTAGAAAACATAGTAGGGTTTTTCCTTATATTAATATCACTATATCAACAAAAAATTGAATGAGTTTCAACATTTAAAGGTCAAAGTACTAAGTACCCTCTTTGATTCTAACTCGAAACTTTATGAAAATTCTGGTAGTTTAATTGCTTAATTTGGGTATGCAAGTGCAATTAAAACCTTGATATATGCCATGCACCATACAAGACCAGATAGACCAAGAATCTAGGTATGGGACATTGGAATTCCATTGAGAAAGTTCTTGGTTATCTTAATGGACTAAAATTCTACAACTCTTTTATAATAAATTTTTAGTAGTACTTGAAGATTACTCTAATGCTAGTTGCTTTACTAGTGCAAGTGATAAGTATTCACTTTGAGTGACAGTGCAATTTCTTGGACTGTCAGGAAATAAACTATAATTGCTCATTACATCATGGAAGTTGAATTTATTGCTTTGGTTGCTGTTAGGGCAGTCAAAAGAGCCCACTAAGCCTAAGCTTAATTAGACAAGACGGAGTTTAGACCTTAATATTACACCCGAATTAGATGCAAGCCGTGTTTGGGCCATGCTATGCTCAAACTTGATTAAGGGTAAGCCAGTATATGAGTGTGTGTGTGTGTGTGGGGTATTTGTGTGTGTGTGTGTGTGTATAATTTACAATTTATAATTTATGATTATACATATTGTGACATAAAATGTTAATAATTTATATACAAATTTATAGTAATTTATAATTATAAAATATATATTATATATAATTATACATTTAATTATGAGATTGGGTCGAGTCCAATTTGATCCCGAAACTCATATAATAATATGTGTTGAACTTGAACCTTTTAATTTGAGATCGAAACTCAAAAAATCACATAATTTATGAGCCGAATCTAGGCATGCCAAAATCTGTTCAAAAGGCTCAATTGACACCTCTAGTTGTTGCATGTAAAGAAGTGAATTGACTTGATTTAGGAATTTATTACTTGATATCAAACTATGGCCACAACCTATGCCTCTAGTCTCTTCATGTTACGATAGTGAAGCTACTATGTCTAAATCTTTGTCAAGGTGTATAATTTTAAACATATTAGTTTAAGATATGAGTATCTTAGATAAATGTTAAAAGATGATGTCACGACCACTATATGTGAAAGAATATATAACAATTTAGTGGATGTGTTGATTAAGTCCTTTACATGAAACTTAGTGAATTTGACATCATTTGGAATGAGGTTAAAACCTTTATCTAAAATCACTAACAATGAGAACCCCATCTTTATTCTAACACTTCCAGCAGATGAAAAGTTTAAGAGGTAACATAATAAATGATTGTGAGCACCAGGACTTGTGTATACCACTACACCCCACAAGTGCACGTTATTATTAAAGGTTGAGTGGATGCTTAAATTATAGGGCAAATTACATTTTACCCCCCTATGATTTAGTATTTTTTGTACATAATTCTCTTATGGTTTCAAAAGTTATACATAACCCCCTCATAATTTGGACTAAAGTGTCAAAATGACGAAAATGATCATTCATAACGGAACCTTTAAAAATATCGAAATTACCCTTGTTTAGAAATGAAAATGGTTGAAGTGATCAAAATATATAAATATAATATACATAGCACACTATATCCGTATGGTTTTATGTTTTACCATATAGCCTCTTTATAGTTTAATGCTTTACCATATAACCCCCTTATGATTTTCAAAATATACATATAACCCCCTTGTGGTTAATAAATAATTTTTAACTTTATATAGGGGTATTTTTTACATTTTAGGTGACTCCATTATGGATTGCAAATTCCGTTACTTTGACATTTTAATCCAAATTATAAAGGGGTTATGTATAACTTTTGAAATCATAGGAGAGTTATGTACAAAAACACTAAACCACAGGAAGGTAAAGTGTAATTTGCCCTAAATTATACTCTTAATGAAATGTAAAGCCTTTCATCGTTCTACATTATAAAGTTTCAAATTAGCTTCACCTATATGATTATAGAAATGATACCGCTTCCAGCAAAAGTTTTCAACTTGCTTTCATACATGTTCATAAATCTAAGATTGAGTATATGGCCAATAATACTACTAAAATTCTTTGTGAATTAATCAAAGTTTACCATGTGTATGATATATCCAGTTTAATTTAAAAATTATAGTTTGAAACTATAGGCCACCTTGATTTGGTTAGCTTTAGTGATATTTATACTAAGGGAAAGTTTAAATTAAAAGATGCTTTATTTTATGCATTATATTGACCGGGTTAGTTTGATTTTTCATTTATTTACTAGGGGAATATTGGATTAGTTTGAAAA
The DNA here is from genome assembly GCF_003713205.1 of Coffea eugenioides. Taxonomy (NCBI): domain Eukaryota; kingdom Viridiplantae; phylum Streptophyta; class Magnoliopsida; order Gentianales; family Rubiaceae; genus Coffea; species Coffea eugenioides. The sequence goes on along the minus strand of NC_040036.1, from coordinate 40,770,067 downwards.
TGAAATGTACAAATGTGCAAACACACAAACATGACTCAAATTATACAAGTAAAACATTAAAGGATTAATTTTGTATACACTAAAAGCATATACACTTTTATTTTTGGATGCCTGACAACAAATCTAAATTTCAATTTAAAATTTAAATTTTATATATGTCATATATCCAATCATAATAGTATACAAGATTTGCTTAATATATGCAAACGTAGGTTGATTTGTGAAATGCAAAACTTGAAACTTAGAAATGGAAACCCAATGGACTAACTTCATCAAAAGGATCCGACACCAGATCCTGGCTCGTTCAGCAGGGCTGGATTGTGTCCATAAAGTTCCAAAATCTAGTTTTACAAATCTGGCCAGGGACTCCCGTGATTCGACGCGGAATGCTTGCCGGTCAGAACAATGAACCGGATCTAGTCCTAGACCCGATTCTCAGTGCATCCGGATTCGGGGCCGAGCTTCATCAAGAAATTTTCTGTTGACTTTTCCCTTTAAACAGTGGTTACTTTGGTATTAATAAATGCTTTTTCAATGGCTGGCAGGAAGATGTCCTTCTGGCAGGAACTGAATTGTCACGAGGGGAAATCAAGGTTGTTTGGATTGTTAGTCTTTGGAAAAAAATATGTTGGGATGCCTTGAATCAGGTCTTCGACCTTCTGTGAGCTGTTCGGGGGTCTTGTTACCCGGTCAGCGAGTCGAGGGTCCAGGGGGCGACGCGCCCCCGAAACTTACGGTACATATTAGTTACCGTGTCTGTTTTATTTTGGATCTTGTTTTGGACCTATTTTTGGGTCCAATCCGTTTGGTTGTATATGTATATACACCATATATTTGGTCTATAAACTTTTTCGATTAGAACCCTAATAAAATCTGATTTCCCCCAAAGTTGTTCTTGCTTGTTCTTGTTTGTTCTTTTGTTCCGCTGCATCTATCATAACAAAATAGAAATATTCTCTTAATTCATCTTTTAACAAAGTTTTTATATGATAAACATCACATTCTAAATTGTGTTATTAGTGTTTCTAAATCACATCTACGCAATCCCAACGTTCTTTTATTGATGTTTGGCTTGATATACAATTTCCTTTTCAATGGCTTGATCTACAATTACGGTTTCGGGGATGAGTCTAGATAGACGTATTAAACAGAAGTCTCATTGAAAAATTGTACCCATGGATAAAGACATATGATGATTATGACAGCGCTCTACAAATCAGATGGATCCCCGATGATGGTAAATCACTGGTTTACTTAACTGGTTTCTGCTTGCTGATATTTTAATTCGAGCGTTCTTCAAATCAGATGATTTGCCGATTTTGAGTTGGTGTCTGCGAAATATATATGTATGGACCAACCACAAGAACCATTAAACAGGTAAATTAACAACATTAGTTCTAAATTTAACAAGAGAAAGGAGTTTACATTAGGTTTGATCATACTCAAAACGCTGTCTTAGATAATCAACAGGCAGACAAGCAGAGACAGCACCAGCAAACACACAGGTTACCACCTTTATACAGAAGAAGAACAAGAGTCCCAGAGAATTCTGTTAGTTTAGAATTTAGTTCAAAACATGAGATGTCATTTTGTATGTTTCGAAGTCACGGGAGACTTTTTTGTGTATTAGGTATACCACAAGGGGTTTTTTTTTGTTTTTAACCCTTTTATTTATTGTAACAACTAGTATACATGATGTGCCATGATATAAACGTTATCACCCAAAATTGAAGTTCAAAGGTAAAGCAAAGAGTACTAGAAATACAAATTTTTAATTATAAGCAAATAGGATACAAATTTTTTCTTAATTTCTTACATTGAAGGATAGATGAAATTCTTACTCTTAATATACTTTAAACCATGTTCAATTGTATTATACAAGGATATTTATTTTAACAAAATTTTATAGTAATCTCAAGAATATTTCTTTCCTGGTTTACGGAGTAACTCTAGGAGCTATTCTTAAAATAGCAGCTATTCGTAAAATATTTGAGGAAACTTAGATTAACAAAGTTGTACCGCAAATTTACACCCTCAAGGCACCTTTTCTTTCCTTCTCCCGAGGCAATTAACTTCTAGTATCATTTCTTAAAATATTTCAAGCAATATTCAATTCCAGTATATGAGAAAATGCATTCTTACAAGTTCTATTTCTATATTCAAAACCTCATAATGGAAATTTTATTCTCATAATAGGTTCTATTTCTATGTTAAGGCCTCATTTTCCAATATTACAGAATTAGCTACCAAAACCATAAGATTTTCGTTTGTATATATACATACGTTGTTGTTACCCGAGAGACTGTTACTCTCCATCTCAATTTCCCAAATCCCTAGTAGTACTCAAGGCAATTAAGAGGTTCGCTTTCTGTTTTTTGGTTTCTCTCGTCCGTCTCAATACTTCTTCTTGATGCATGTATTATTGTTTGGTTTCTCGTCCGTCTTTAGAATTAAATATTATTGCGCGATGCATTATGTTGTTCGGAAACAGAGAAAAGGCAATTATCAAGCACCAAAATATGTACATGTTACATGTGTTAAACGCTTTCATGCATAAGAAGAAAAAAATTATTATTATTATTATTTTGCTTATTTTCAAGTAATTGTTTGCATATCATATTTTACTGAATCTTGGATAAGTAATCATGGTGGATGATTGGTATATAATTAATTTTTTTTATTAACAGTCAAAAGCATGATTAGTTTTTTTTTTCCTTGTTTCTCTTGGATCAGTTGGTGATATTTTCGTCAGTGGTGCAATGGAGTCTTATGCAGATGCAGTAAGTGGTACCTTTTTTTTTTGGAAAAAAAAAAATTCAAAATGTAAACACCTATTTGTAGCTAATTTATTACAACAATGGCATGGCAGTGTTGTATCTTGAAAGTGAATGTCAATTGTGAGGCGTGTAAGATGAAGGTGGTCGAAGTGCTGAGTTCTGTTATTGGTAATCATCCATATTAGTTCCTTTAACCTTTTATTCTCCTGTTTTTTTTTACCTGTTGCTTTTCTGGGGAAAAAAGAGAAAGACCGGCCAAAAGGAGTCGTGGTATAAACAGTAAAATTTTGATAAATTTGATCTAAATTAAATTTTGTTTAAGTTATGGTACTTGTCCACTTGAATTTGCCATCGAGATGATATAGTTGTGTAATAAGTTATGAGATTGAGTTCTATTATTTAATGTTTTAGCACCATGCATTATAATTATTGAACTATAATATTGTACAAGGAAATGGGAAAAAAATAAAAATATTTACATATGCTATGAATTTGAAAGTTACAAATTACTCTTATCCACTAGTTTTATCAAATTTATTAGTTAATTTGCAATACGTTAAATACATACGTCTTATATATGTCTGTCTCTATACATACCTGTACTGTATTTGTGATGGTAGAAGACCATGACTTGGCTTCTTGTAGCATCAACATTAGCCCTTCTTGCCTTTCTGGCCCGCCTTATGGCCTTGTTTGGCAAGTAAGTTTTTTGTCAAGTTTGTCTGTTACAAGTTTTTTAATAATTTTAACTATAATAATTTCGAAAACCTCTTAAAATTTTTAACTATATACTTCAAAATATTTAAAAATTTACATATTTCAAAAAAAAATTTTACAACTTCTACAGTAAACTATAATAAAGTTTTAGACAAACAAAAAAAAACCCACTTGTCAAACGTGCCTGTGTTGCTAGGAGATGGTAACTAAAAGAAAATTTAGGAGTCTCCCTGACTCTAAATTGACTATGAATTAGTAGAAGAAAACTATAGAAATCCCTCCAATAAAAAGAGGTCCGTTCACCTTATATGCATGGCAGCATGAAAATTCATGTCCTCTCTCTATTTTTAACTGATTGGCAGGTGTGTATTCAGTAGACGTGGATGCACAGGAAGGGCTGGCAAAAGTGTACGGGGAGGTGGATCCAAACATGCTTCTCAAGGCATTAGCCAGAACTGGGAAGCATGCGGAGCTGGCATGGGTGAAGGTGAAGCATCCGGAGCTGAACCCGCGCAATGATGACTATCATAATTACAGCAACCATGGCTATGGAAATCATGGGGAACCCCACAGCTATAGCAGGTACAGAAGGCCGGGATTGCAACAGTTCTACCCACCAAGGAGGTCGACAATGGCAGATCACCAGAATCCTTATAATTATTACAATCACTACTATCAAGGTTATGGATCGTCGTACCGCCCACATACGTACCCCTATGGTGATTATACCGCCAATAACTGCACCATCATGTGATCTAACTTGATCATTGTTACCATAGCTTACTTTTGGTTCTCAAGTATGATACTGTGTGGCGATTATTTTCTTGAATTTCTTTAGTTTTGTTTTGATGACAGACTTGAAAATACAATGCTAATGCTAAAGACCCTAAAGTTTTATTTGTTAATGTATTGCTTGACATTATGGGATCTTATAATGTCATCAAGGTGATTACACTCAATCGATTATGGGATCTTTAATTCTCCAGTGCGTTTCTGAAATTTAGAAATTCTCTCTCTCTCTTTTTTCTGTCGGCAACTACAAAATATGTTCTTTCTTCTGTTATAATTAATTAATTATACTATATATATATATAGTTTGTTGAACTTTGCAAATTAGAGAATGAACAACATAAATTTTTTGTTAGAGAAATTTTATTTGCTTAAATTAAAAATTTTAAAACAGAAAACTAATTTGGAATAAAAAAGAAGAGACAAAAAAAGACGAAAAATCAGCATCATAAAGGGGTATTTTTGTCTCTCCAAGGTTAAATGATACAAAATAAAAGTTATGGAGTAAAGTGAAAATCAATATATATATCTTAAAGGGATATATTATAATTAACCCTAAAAATACCATGTATTTGTAATAAACTCAATATAAAACATGCAACAGCCAATTTTATTTTGATTTATCATTTGTTATTCCTGTGGTAATCAAAAACTTTTCTGATTTAACTTTATCATTTCCTGAGTGCCGCCTATTATCATATCAAGTTTTTTACTTTGGCCCTGCTTGATAACATGATTTAAAATTTAAATTTAATGGGTTCAAATCTTAATATATTTAGACGCATTTGATAATAAAAATATAACATCTTAATTAATTAAATGACACTTAATTTTCTAAACAAAACTAACTCCAAAAAATAAGTGATAACCTATTCATTTATTACTTAATGTAAAATATGCTCAAATGTGAAGATTTTAATGGTTAACAATTTAGTAATTTAATAGATTTCAATTTCATATTTAAAATTTAAAATTTTAGTTTTATCAAATGTACATGAAATGAAAAGAACCTCTCACTTTTGGCTATATATAATTATAATCTTTAATCAGACGATCACTTGTGCAGTCATAACTAATTTGTGGAAAATCTAATTGTATTTATATGTCCTTTAATTACAATTGGCCATCTTTAGTCTATTTACCCTCTTACTTTGTTTTTGTTACATCTTATTGATAAGTGCAAGTGTCATATCTTCAAACAAACGTGCAAGTGTTATGATAGTTAGGGCTGTAAATATGTCGTGTCATTTAGTTTTTGTGTCGTATCACAATTATATTCATGTTAAATGAATACAAGTTTATAAACGGCACATTAAACTTTCATATTATATTCGTGTCATGACCACTTGGGATCCTCAGTTACATTTTTCCAATGCCACCACTAGAATTGCGTCAAGTGTCTTGTTGTCATTAGCATTTTAGTTTTTTAATAACTCAAATTGGTTCAAAGTTAACACAAGTTTTCTTATTCTCTAAAACTCCGAACCAAAATTAACCGGGCGGTCTAATTCATATATCAATAATTTTGTACGGCTGCTGCTTTGGGAAAAAGAATAAGAAAACCCTCTGTTTCCGATGATTGCCTTCAAACTCTTTCGTGCTTGATTGCTTTTAAAAAAGCCAAACTTTATTGTTGGCTGTTTCCGCTATATTGTTGGCTGTTTCCAATGAGGTCCACAATTCAATGACGACGTCCTTCTCTTGCCGACGTACCTGAATGTATGAAGCTTGCGCTTATTCTCCTTGGTCAGATGTATCCTATTTATTCCTTTATCCTCTCCTTTTATTTTTAGATTTTTTTCCCAGTATTCATTGTTTACTTTGTTTATTAACCCAATTTGTGCTGGATTTCTATAATTTATTGTGTGTAAAAATGACTCTGTAAAGAGTTCTATTCAGTATAGTTTATAAGCTTTTTCTATTGATTTTGTCTTATTCTCCCGTGGATAACTAAATGAACTTGGTAGAGTTAAATTCAATAGGAGATTGTGGGTGCCCAATCCTGGGAATCTTGATAGTTGAATTTTTATGGTTTCCCTGCAACCTATAAATTAATAGAATAGTGGATTTTATTGGACAGATAATTTGGACTAGTGCTCTTGTTACTTCTGTTAAAAATTTCCCCGAGAGCAGGGGAATCATGATTGGCCTATTGAAAAGGTTTCACTGGACTCTATGGAGCTATCTTGACACAAATATAGTTGGCTGTTTATAGGAATGATTCCAAGTCTCTTATTCTTCTTATTGCTTGGCTTCCAGCTGCTTTGTCGGTGGTTTTCGTGTACACGATTCACGAAATGAAGGTTGTTAGGCAGCCAAATCAGTTGAGCATTTTTTACTACTTCCTATTCGTGTCAATTGCGCTTGCATTGTTTCTTATGGTTATGACCATACTTCAAAAAGCAGTGGCTTTCTCACAAGCAGCTTATGTTGGAAGTGCAACTGTGGCCTGTGTTTTGCTCTTTTTTCCTTTACTGATTGCTATTAAACAAGAGTGCCTAATCTAGAGACAAAGAAACCATCCTGTTATTTCTAGTCCTACAGTATCTATTGAGATACCGGTAGAAACTGAGCCAAAGTAAACATCAAAAACTCAATCTTCAAGCAAAAAGATTGATGAGAATCGAACAGCACTTTGGTACCAGAACATATTTAAGAAGCCAAAGAGAGGAGATGATTACACTATCCTACAAGCACTTTTGAGCACTGATATGCTCCTTCTGTTTCTTGCAACATTCTGTGGACTGGGATCAAGCTTAACTGCAGTGGATAACTTGGGACAGATAGGAGAATCATTAGGATATCCCACAAAAACCATAAAGTCGTTCGTTTCACTTCTCAGTATATGGAACTTGTTTGGAAGAATCTTTTCTGGTTTCGTCTCTGAAACTCTTCTTGTCAAGTACAAATTTCCGAGAACTCTAATGATGACATTAGTCCTACGCTTGGCTTGCTCTGGTTATCTCCTTATTGCCTTTCCTCTCAATGGCTCAGTTTATGTAGCTTCCATCATAATTGGATTCTCATTTGGTACACAATTGCCGCTGATTTTTACCATCATTTCCGAGCTTTTTGGCCTAAAACATTACTCGACGTTGTTCAATTGCAGACAGTTGGCTAGCCCTCTTGGCTCATATATCCTAAATGTTAAGGTCACCGGACCTCTTTATGATAGAGAGGCATTGAAAATCTTGTTAGGAGGCGAATTACTAGGTCATCCATGAAGGATCTGACATGCACTGGAACTCAATGTTATAGGATGCCCTTTATCGTATTGGCTAGCATTACCCTCTTTGGAGCTCTTGCAACATTGATTTTGGTTGCTAGAACTAGGGAATTCTACAGAAGTGATATTTATAAAAAGTTCAGAGATGCAGCAGAGGCAGTGTCGCGCCCCACTTTTCGATCGTGTGAATGTGAGTGATGAAGTGTGGTGTGAATGTGTGCAAAATGGAAAGTAAAAAGGCCATGGGACTTTGGAAAGCGACGATTTGGCCAAATGAAATTTTAAAAAGGATTTTTAAATATGAAAACGGAGTCGCCACTTGGTATAGATTTGGGGTGTACCAAGTCACCCGAAAAGTGTTTTTTAAAGACAAAGTAGTAAAACCCTTTTTAAAACGACTCCTAGTCCACGTAAGCCAAAGAAAAAGGTTCGGGGGTCACGTTTGACAAAGGGGAAGGCAAGGATAGAATCCAAGGCACCCCTTTGACCTAGCCAAGGCTAGTTGCGCGACTTAACCTTACCTTTCCTAATTTTCTACCCAATATATGTATCGCGTATTGGATATGTCTATATGAATGCAAGAACCTAGACCTAGGGGGATTGGGGGAAATTTCTCTTCAAAGGTTGAGTGGTGCCAATCACATTAATTGTGAAGCCCAGTAATGATCCTTTTGGAGAGGTCACACCTAAACCTAAATGACGTGAAAAATGAGTGGAATGCATGCCATATGAAAGTGTGAGTTTGTGTGAAGTGAGAAAAATGATAAAAGTAATAAGATAAGAGTGAAGGTGTGCAAATGTAGATGAAAGTACTCGTGTGCGAGTGAAGATAAAATGTTCGTGTGCAAGTGGAGATAAAAAGTGTTCGTGTGCAAGTGAAGGGATATGAAGGTGCATGTGTGAAAATGAGACAAAAGTGAAAGTGTAATGATAGAGTGGATTGGGAATGCATGAGCCTAGGGAATTCATGCATATTGGGTACGGGGAGACCTAAATCGTGACTTGATTTTCCCTTTGATTAGAAGGCAAAACTAGCGTGCTAAGGCTATCGAGTAGCCACACTCGCTCGTTTCCCTTATCGGAAGGGGACACTCAAGCAAAATGAACCCTATAACTAGCATGAAATGCAAAAATCCTAAAATGGAGGGAAAACGGGCTCGAGGATCATGCCAAATGATAAAACTAAGGAAAAAATGCATGAAAATGTAGTGAGCAAGCAAATGATGTGCTAACGAGGGGAAATCCCTACGGGTCTAGCGTTGGACTAGCCCATTCTTTGAACTCCGACTAGCGTTGGACTAGCGGAAACGTACATTCATCCATTCCATTCATTCATGGCTATGAAAGCAAGTAGACATGCCAAAACGCTCGTAAACACGTAGCACGTAGCACTTAGCATGCTCGACTAGATGCAAGAGCCTAATAAAGCAATTAAACATGTAGCAACAAAAGCAAGCAACCAAGGGGAAGGGGAAATGGACCAGATGCTCTCCGAGCCCTATCTATTACAAGCCAAGAGGTGTACACATACCCCATAAAAGCATAAAGGGAAAGGGGAAATGGACAAGATGCTCTTCGAGCCCTATCTATTACAAGCCAAGAGGTGTACACATACCCCATAAAACTTAAATAAAAGTAAAGCAAGTAAATGCACGCAAGGAGGTAAGGAAAGCGGAGTAGGCATGCATATTCACATAACACGTAGGAGCACGTAGGGTCAAATGAAGTGCAAATAAAGGGGTAGAATGTACCTCCCTTGAATCGACGCCCTAATGTAGTGAAGTTACTAATTTACCCTCCAAAATAATAAAAAGGTCAAGGTACCATTTAAATTATCAAATAAATCAGAGAAAATGGAAACAAACGTCAAATAAAAATTAAAGAGGTCCAAAGGGCCAATTTATTACTATTATAGACACTAAAGGACTAAAGCATAAAATAAAATTAAGAATCTAAGGTGAAACTTACCAAATCAAACTAGAAAATTCGCAAAATAGGTAAATGAGGAGCAAGTTACTAGTATCTAAGCAACAAAATGCCAAAAAATCCAAGAAAAACCAAATTAACTACAAGTCTAGGAAAAAGAAATTATTAGACCCTTCAAATTCATTCTACAACTCTTTAGGTATCTACCCAAAATAAATCAAGATGAATTAAAGAGGGAATGGCATGTTAGGAGGATAAAATTAATTAAGTTTTCCAATTAATTGGGCCATGGATGCATTAGATGGAAGCCAAAGGGTTGGAGTGCAATTTTTGAAAGCCATTTTACATGCAAGTTTCATGCAACCACGTAAAGAATGCTTCTGCAAACATTTGCTTAGGCTTTGAAGCCTTTACACTTTGCATGACAGATTTTCTAAGAAAACGAGGCAAAACTTTCAAACCAAATCCAACTTCAAGTTCCTACCAAATTTATTATGCATGCAAGAGCCAAAACGAAGATGATTTCTATGCAAAATTGGTACAAAACCATTCCAGCAACAAAACGAAGCTTGCTGCAATTTTCTTTTCCAGCCACAGCTTATCATGCAAACCAGATTTCTGGCCCAAATACAATGCTTTGATTAGATATTCTTCATCTCAACATCGCAGCCTCAGAACTGAGCAACAAAACTTCATGATAATCACAAACCAAAGACCAAAAATTTGAGAAGATATCATACCAGAAATCTGAAAGTAAGTGCAGAAATGGTCTCGGTAGCCTGTTTGTTTGCTTTTCAGCAAGGTGTTCGATCATGGTTCTAGTATTTTAGACCCTAAACATGCAAACTCAACACCCAACCCCCTATTTCCATTCCCTCAAAACAGATTAAACATGCAACTTAGGTGGAAAGACTTGATGTGCAGCTACGGAAGAGAAGACAGAACAGAAAATTCAATTCCTTTTGTTGTTTGCTGCGGAATTTTCTGCAGCTATGAGCTCATGTAGATTAAAGGCAGAAACATTGCTTTGGACTCCCCATTCATCTACCAAATGCATGCACATTTCCCAAACATCAATCTCAGTAGTGAGGAAACAAAAGAAAAATAGCAAAGAAAGCATCAACGTCCACTTAAAATTTTGAACCAAAACATTCGTGGACATATCAACTCTCGGGTCATGAAGCAAAGACAACATTAGACATTCACACAGGGTGTTCTGAGGCAACATTTGACAACCGTGGAGGCTTATACGTAAATATCAACCAAATAGGGAACAAATCATAAGCTTCAAACAAACCTACGTCTGACCGAGCCAAAGAAGGAAACAGAATTTCTGCAATTCATTGCCCAGGAACATTTCCAATCAGATTTTGTAAACATGCGAGACCTTATAATCATTTTCACTTTGTAATCGCACATTCAACAACAACGAAACAACGGGAAACCAGAAAAACAGATGGCTAAACGAAGAGAGTAAACATCGATAAGCAATGAAAGCTTCGGTTCCACAGATTCCTTCTTGTATATATATGGAATTGAACAAGGGGCTGGAGAGTTACCTTTTTCTGCTTTAAAGATTCGAGATGGTGGGGGAAATCCCCAGGCAGGATGAGCGAACCTCAACAAAAATCGAAAAATCCCAAGTTGCAGCGTTTTAGTATGCCGACGAAACCGACGTAGCAGAGGTGAGATTGCTCCTTTGCGGCCAAATTCGGCGACCCTCCGGCTGTTCTTCCTTCAAGACATCTGAACAAAAATCCCTCCTTTCACTTTGTAGGTTGACCAGAAGTTCACGGCTTCACCAATGGAGCTAAATCGGGGCAGAGAATCCTTGCGAAAGCAGGCTGAAAAATCAGCCTGTTTGTGGGTTTTGCATAGGAAGAAAATTCTGCACTTTCCTTCGTGGTTTCTTGTCTAAAGCTCCTTCTTCCTCCCCAGAGCCCAGCCGCTGTTCTCACCTCCCCTTCCAGCCGTCCCTCTCTGTCTTCCTCACGCTGCTCTCCTCTCTTGTTTTCTAGCTTTTTTAGAATCCCCCCGTCAATATCTTCTCGCTGGTCTGTTTCTCTCCCCGTTAGCCACCCCCCACGAACAAGCTCCCTCTCTTTCAGTCTTTCTTTCACTCTTTCTCTCCCAACACCCTAGCCGTTAGCTTTCCCTTTCCTTTTCTGGTTCCTTCCTCAGCCCCAAGACTCCATCTTGCTCAGCTTTTCTCTCCTCCAACCCGTCACTCTTAGCTCCCCCTAGCTCTGCAGTTTTTCTTTTTCGTTAGCTCTCCTGAAGCCCCCCCCTCTGCGGCTACTGTTTTCATTCCTTTTTTACCCAGTTAACCAACCCCAAAACCCTATGTTCAATGGTCAGCAATCATCCCGTCCAGCCCTCTTTTTTCTTGGTCATTTGATCAGCCTCCCTTTGTCCTTTGCACGCTGCAACAAAAATGCAGCGTGCAAGCCGCGACATCTTTTTTCTTTTTTTCTTTTTTTCTTTTTTTTTAACTTTACAACTAATTAATCAAAAATGATAAAATGAAATATAAATAATAATAATAACAGAGTTACACAAACCAGGTAATAATAATAATAACAAAACAAGAATAATTTTAAACAAAAAACTAAACAAAAATGGCCATTTTTAAATTTTCCTATTTTCCATTTTTCATCATTTTCTTTTTCCTCAAAATAACTTAATAAAAATAACTAAAGTGCCCAAAGATTGAATAAACGTATTTTTGTGAACAAATTTTCCTTTTTCCCTTTTTCTCTTTTTTTTCATTTTTCCAATCCAACTAAAGCCTATTTTTTGAATTTTTCTTTTCAAGAAAGAATTGAATAAAAACAAAATGACTACAACATATTTTTGATGTTTTCCTTTTCTTTTTTTTAACAACTCTACGCTAATTTTTAACTTAAAAGCTAAAACTAAAAATTAAAAATAAACAACGAATGCAAGCAATCTAAAATGAAAATCATGAAATAGATGCCACATAAAATTATTCAAAATTTGGTGTCTACAGTTTGCCCCTCTTTGTCTGAGTTTTGAAAAAACTTGAGACAAAGAAGTAGACACCAAATACTTACCTGTGTTATTCGGCTGCGAAAGATTCCAACGAACAGGAATTCTAATACGGGACTGACCCGAACATGAAAAATAATACGGGACTTACCCGAACAGAAATTTAAAACGGGACTGACCCGAACAGGAATTTTGAAATCGGGACTGACCCGAACAGGAATTTAAAATTGGGATAGACCTACGGGATAGACCCGGACAGAAATGTAAAATTGGGATTGACTAGAGATAGAAAATTCAAATCATGGGACTGGCCCGAACAGGCTTTAATCACGGGACTGACCCGAATAAGCTTTGAATTGTGGGACTGACCCGAAAATGCTCTTGATCGTGGGACTGACCCGAATGAGCTTTTGATCATGGGACTGACCCGAAAATACTTTTGATCGTGGGACTGACCCGAATAAGATTTTAATCGCGGGACTGACCCGAACAGGCTTTGAATCGCGGGACTGACCCGAAAATGCTCTTGATCGTGGGACTGACCCGAAAATGCTTTTGATCATGGGACTGACCCGAAAATGCTTTTTGACTGTGCTTTTGATCGACTGACCCGAAATGCTTTTGATGGGGCTGACCCGCTTGATCGTGGGACTGACCCGAAAATGCTTTTGATCGTGGGACTGTGCTTTTGACCTGACCCGAATAAGCTTTTGATCTGGGACTGACCCGAAAATGCTTTTGACCGTGGGCTGACCCGAATAAGCTTCTGATCATGGGACTGACCCGAAAATGCTTTTGATCGTGGGACTGACCCGAAAATGCTTTTTGGTCGTGGGACTGACCCGAAAATGCTTTTGATCGTGGGACTGACCCGAGCCTGCTTTTGATCATGGGACTGACCCGAAAATGATTTTAATCACGGGACTGACCCGAAAAGACTGTGAATCGCGGGACTGACCCGCGACTAGTGGCGATGCAAAATGAGATGCGCACTAGTGGGACTGACTCACAACTAGTGGCAGAGTAAAATAACAAAATGCCTTGACAATCGGTCAGTGGGATTAAACCCGAGCCTGCCGTGATAAAATTTGTGTTGATTTTTGATTGATGATTTTCTTTTTGCTTTTCTTTTTGACTTTTGAAAATCTTTCCAAAAAATTAATTTGCCCCAGTATGATGAATTTTTGCAATGTGAGTCCAGAGTCGATTCTGTATCGCCATGCCGTTGCATTTTGATGAAATTTGCTTGCGACATTTTCAATCTGCCTTTGTTCACCAGAGGACTCCTTCCAACATCGATTCCAGTGCGAGGTGTGATTGTTTTCATCTGTGCATGCGGTTTTTCTGCAAAAGAGAAAAGAAAACAAAGAAATTGCCACCATCATTTGATCCGTTTGCCTTTTGAGAAATCGTGTAAACATGAGTCTTTCGATGCCTTTATCAACTTTTGTTGCGGCAGCCGACTGAGTTGGATTTTTCACCCTAAGGCTTTTCCGATTTACAAACTGATCCGGTATGTGCTTTGCCATATTGTGATGTCTGTGTAACTGAATTTGTTGAACCTTAACCTTTTTCAGGAGATGACTGAACCCAAGTATGCTTCGAATAAACCACGGGGATTGTTATTCACCAAAATTCAAAGATAAAGAATGAAGTATGCAAGAAAATTCACATGTCATACAAGAATGCACACATAACCATTTGTGCTTAAATTCTACAAAAATGCCATGAATGCAAGTAATTTGGTAAAAATGAATTTCCTAAGAATGTAATTTGCCAAAAAATGCCTTTCAAAATGACCCAGTTTTGGCCCCAGGACGCGTATTCGAATCTCTGAATATCCTTGTTCTGGAATTCAATATTGACAGAGGTATGACAAAAATGAGGAGAAGTCCAAATGGACCAAACCACCAGTTGTTCCTCCTTGTGCTTGATCGTTGCAAAATCCTACCTTGGCGCCCTTTCGGGTTTTCACCAAGGTTGCCCCCACTCCTTTTCTTTTCTTTTGTTTTTGTTTTTATTTCCCTCTTTTCCCTTTTTTTCCCTTTTCTTTTGAGGTGTCCTTTCGGGTTTTCACCTAAGGAACAATAGAAAAACTCAACCATAATCGACTCAGGGGTATGAACTGAAGATTGCTGACATCAGTGAAATGCGCTTCCCTTGTAAGATTAGGCGAAGGCATTATGGACATCACTTGCCAGTTGATTAGCAAATTTCCCAATAGAAAATACGACAAAAGACGAAAGCCAGGACTTTGGGCTTTTGCAATGAAGTCAGGTGGGGTGTTTCAAGAAAAGTTGAGGCTTGAAAGCAAATTTGATGAGAGGGGTGTAAAATAGCCTGAGATTGCATCATTTTGAAATTATTTCCAATTTTGAACGAAACTGAGGAAAATTTCTGCCCCAGCTTGATTGGATTTTTCTCTTCGTGCTTTTCATTGCACTTTTCACTTTTGCATTTTTCTTCAAAAACTAAATTTGCCCCAGTGTGGGGTTTTTCCCCTTTCCTCTTTTTTCTTCTTTTTCAAAAATAAATTTGCCCCAGTGTGGGATTTTTCTTTCCTTTCTGATCATTTTCAAAATGAACTTGCCCCAGTGTGGGGTTTGCAGCTCTCAGGGGTTGCCAAACGAAAATTATTGTTCCGATAGCTCAAAGGGGATGACTAGGGATGAAATGTTTTGATTGGAAAGGAAGATGGCCTGACTTGTGCCTCGTCCCTTGCGCGATTTCCAAAAAGAAATTTGCATAATCAAATAAAGAACTTCTTACACATGTCTGAGTTGATAGGTCGAGGGAATGTCTGTCCTTCCATCTCTACCTTTGAACACCCAATAAGCTTTGTCAATTTGAAACAAATTTGCCTTCGACTTCGTCTTTCATCGCTTTAGCACTTTGCTTCCTTTTCAGAAGATCGGTGGCGGACATAGGTCATGCTTTATGACATTCAGCTGTTTTTTATCAATTAGAATCAATCAGTGGTAACCCTACTCTAACCAATCAGCTTCGAGCTTGGCAGGGGAGGAATTTTTATCAATGAAGGGATTTTTAATGAAGGGATTTTCAATGTGCGGCTTCATCGAATTCCAGAACAGTGATATTCAGAGGGTCAAATAATTTCAACTTTGGCCATCTTAAAAGAATTTTAAAGAATCAAGACAATAATCAAATCAAACAAATTATGCATTTCATGCAACTCCAAATCAAAGTGGAAACAAGATAAACTCAATTGCAAAAGATGCCTTCATTAAACTATTCACATATGTAAAAAACAGTTTTTTGTGAAATTTAGTAAATAACAACCCCTAGGTTTACCAAAATTCCCTTCGAGAGGGAAAATACTCGGCCATCCAAATTGTGCAAAACTCCTTCAGGATTTTTCAAATTTCGTCGTTGGAAGTGGATGCCTCGAAGGTGTCCTGGTGTTCAGGAAAAGAATTCGTACTTATGATCGGCCCTTGTTCACCTCCTTTCCTTAGCACTATTTCTCCTACCTCGATCATGTCTTGGACTTTGTGCTTAAGTGCCCTGCAATCGGCGGTTGAGTGGCCAGGTACTCCCGAATGATAGGCACAAATAGCATGTGGATTGTACCCAGCAGGCATGCCATGAAGGTAAGTTGGAGGGGGAATCACGCCTATTTTGTTGGCAACCCTCAATTGCTCATACATTTGGTCCAAAGGCCTGCCTAGGTTGGTGAAGGTTCGGGTACGGCTTTGATTGTAAGTTTCAGTGGGTCGGGGATAGTTGTAGGTGGGTCTATTTGGTGGGGGAAATCTTCGGTGGTAAGGAGGCCGAGGACGAGCTTGTTGAAAGCTTGGTTGAAATATTTGGAAAGGGGTTGTAGGCGGGTTGGCATAACTTGAGCGAGGTCGAGGATGAGTGATATTGGTGTGGTAAATAGGATGAGGATTTGAGTAGTAGGGGTAAGGGTTTGAGTTTGTAGGGTATTGTCGAGGTCTGGGTCTTGGGACAGGGTTTTGATTCCAGGTAAAGGCAGTTTCCCCCTCTTTCTTTTTAAATTGCGGGTTCTTCTCACTAGTCCCCTGTCCTTGCAAAGCATCCAACTGGGATTTGAGGGCAGAGACATTAACAATCTTCCCAGCTTTCACGAAGTCATCGTACTCCTCAAGTTTATTGACAATGGCGGCGAACGAGCATCCAGTCATGCGGAAAATTTCTTCAAAATACGGGGGATCATGTGCTTTAATAAAAGTGCGTATGATTTCGTCCTCAGTCATCGGTGGCTCGACTTTGGCAGCTATTTTCCTCCACCTCTTGGCATAGGTCTTGTGATCCTCGGATGGTTTTCTTTTTGTTCCTTCCAACGTGGTTCGTGTCGGAGCCAACTCGCAGTTATACTCATATTGCCTTACAAAAGCATTGGACAAATCCAGCCAGGTCTTTGCTTCTTCGGGTTTCAGCTTGGAATACCAGTCGAGTGCATCCCCCTCCAGACTTTCTGGGAATAGCCTCAAAGGCAGATTTTCATCATCTGTTGGCCTACCCAACTTGTTGGCGAACAATCGGAGGTGTGTCTTGGGATTGCCCGTTCCATCATATTTGCTGAATTTCGGGGTTTTGAATCCCTCAGGCAATTGAACATTTGGAAAAAAGCAAAGCTCATCGTAATCCAGGACTCCTTGCTTGTTCACCCCCTGACTCTTCCTTATAAATTCATCAAAACGATCAAGGCGCTTAAGCAGCTTCATATCAACGGGAGCAGAAGATTCCCCCATTTCTGGCTTGGTTTGAAAAATATGGTCTGGTAGGAATGGCTCGGCAACCGGGTGATAAAAGGTATGTGGCTCAAGTGGTATATTTGAAGTGATTTGGGGTGGTGGACCTCGCGTGTGAGTAAGAAAAAATGAAGGATGAGGAGGGTAAGTGTATGGCAAATGTATGGTAGGATAGGTGAAAGTTTCTTCAGGTGCAATAGGGAATGATGGAGTAATAGTGGCGTGGGCCGGAGGTAGGACAAATGGCTCTTGCTCAGGCTGTCTGGCGGGTACAGGTTCCGGTGGAACTCCGCTGCTAATTAGCTCATCATCCAATTTCCTTTGAGCGACCATCTCAGACGCCATCTCTCCGAACTTGGTAAGCATCTCAGTCAACTGAATCCCCAAACTTGCAGTCTCGGGTTGAGCGGTAGTAGCAGACCTATCTGCCTGTTCTGGTTGTGAACTCATGTTTACACGATTCCTTTGGACTTGACTACGGGATCGTGTTATGATGGGGCTTCGACGAGAAGCTATGTTTAAATACTACCTGAAAATTTTGAAAGAATGCCTTTAGATTCAACCCTTGCTTAATTATTTAAAAGAAAATAAAGAAAAGGAAAAGAAAAAGGCAAGAGTTAGTAACTATCCAAAAAATTCGGATGCATGTCCTATTGGGGAGCCCTTTTTATGCCAAGGGTAGGCCTAGCATGAAAATGCGATCCTCTAGGGTAAGCACTATACCATACCTGACGGATCTGATCAACTCATTGAGTGAAAAATAATTTGAAAAATTTGGCCATTGGAGTGACGAGAGATTTGTCAAAATGAGGACAACGTCCGAATAGATGGATCACTTTTGATCGGTACAAGATTTTGCAAAAACGCACGGGTTTGACCTTGACGAACTTCCTATCAAAAAGATTGGAATTCGTTGATAAAATTTCTCAGTGAATTACGGGTCAAAACCCTAATTGACCAAGTGATTGGATGCAATGGACGGTTTTTTCAAAATTGACTAGATTTCCCAATTTGGAATTTGACAATGAAACCCTAATAGGGCAAATGGGTTGAATGAAATTGACAATTTATTTAAAATCGACCAAATTACCCTAAAAAGGGAAACAGGTCAAATGAATTGAATGAAATTTATCCCAAATTAATCAGATCACCCTAAAAAGGGTAAATTGATCAAACAGATTGAACGAAACTTGATTTATTCAAAATCGGCTCAGTTGCCCTAAAAAATGGGTAAATTGGTCAAATGAATGAAATTGAATTAGGGATTTATTCAAAAATCGGCCGAATGACCCTAAAAAGGGTAAATTGGTCAAAAGACCCTAAAAAGGGTAATTTGGTCAAATGAGTTGACGATTCATTCAAAATCGACCGGATGACCCTAAGAAGGGTAAATTGGTCAAAAGACCCTAAAAAGGGTAGATTGGTCAAATGAATTGACGATTTATTCAAAAACGACGAATGACCCTAACAAAGGGTAAATTGGTCAAAAGACCCTAAAAAGGGTAAATTTGGTCAAATGATTGACGATTCATTCAAAATTGACCAGGTGACCCTAAGAAGGGTAAATTGGTCAAATGAATTAATGATTTATTCAAAATCGACCGGATGACCCTAAGAAGGGTAAATTGGTCAAAAGACCCTAAAAAAGGGTAATTTGGTCAAATGAATTGACGATTCATTCAAAATCGACCGGATGACCCTAAGAAGGGTAAATTGGTCAAATGAATTAATGATTTATTCAAAATCGACCGGATGACCCTAAGAAGGGTAAATTGGTTAAGTGAATTGACGATTTATTGAATGAATTGGCAAAATGGATTGGTTGAATTGTCCGGCCATTAGTGATTTCGAAATGATTGAGGTGCATTAGTCTATGACCTTCTAAAAATCAAATTTTGGCCTCAATTCCTTTATCGTCTCAATAGCAGGAATCATTTGTAAATTTCTTCAAATTAATGTCCTTTACGCAAGGGATTTTTACCAATTTTTGATAAAATGGCCAAAAAGTGATTATTAGATGCTCATATTCCAAGGATCACTCTATGAAAATGATCGGATCCTACCTTACCTTGTGCACTATCCCTTTGGATGGTACAAAAATGTAAACGTGCAAGTCTCACTGGATTAAGTATCCGAGACACAATGTGGTTTATTCCTAAACACGGGATTCCCTATGTGGCATTCCCTTTCTAAGGTTTATGCATGATGCCATTTATTAAAGCAGTAAAACATGCAATTTAAAATGAAATCATGACATAAAAGGACCTTTTATACGCCAAGGTAGGCTTAGAATGCCATGCAATTATTAATCTATGAATGCAATACCAAAAATCTTTAAACGTGCAATAACCTATCTACGAGGGTAGGTTCTAAAAGAAGGTCATGCCAGACCTCTTATTTGCTAGGGTTTGTGAATGCAATGGGGACACAAAATCAAGAAAAGTTAGTTCACATAACACATTGTAATAACAAGATAAAGCAATCAAAGAAATAAAGCAGTAAAAAGGAAAAAGGGGTTGGACCCCTCCCCTCGTGAATAGTGTCCCTAGCTTAGGAGAAGGCCGACTCTACCCTAGGCAAGCTATCATGGATGCATGAGGTTGGGGTTCGCTAATGCATCTAGACTCGATAAGCTCAGGTCCCCGAGCCTTCAGACTTAGAAACCAAGGGTCATCAATCCCAAGGTTCTTTGTCGGTGGCTCGAGCGATTCCCCAGACATTGCTACGCACACGTCGTGTCACGGCCACATGTCTGAGTGAATCTATCAAAAATCCTCAATCTTCGACTAAAAGCTAAAGGTTATCAACCCAAAGCTTAAAGCGGAAGATTGAGTGACCCCTCGGATCGTGCTACGCACACGTCGTGTCGCGGTCACACGTCCAAGTGAGTCGCCTAAAATCCTAATAGGGTGGAGTGGCGTGACAAGCCACTAAAAGAAAAATAAAGGAGGGTGAAAAATTAAAGCGTATGCACGTATGCTAGTGCTCGTTTGGAGAGGAGGGATCAAGAACCAACGCGAGGCTCTAGGATATGTCCCCCCACCCAAATGCAATGCAAGCGCGAGACAACAAGTAAACATTCATTCAAACATACATTCGTGAGTCGAGGGATTGGTTTGATTACGTACATAAGACAAAAGGTCCTAAAAATGAAAAATGCAATCCTAATATCCAAATGCTATGCATAAAAAGGGTAGAAAAAGGAAACAAATGGTTAAGTCAAAGTGCTTGGACCCACTTAGGAAATCCCCAGTGGAGTCGCCAACTGTCGCGCCCCACTTTTCGATAAATGTGAATGAATGTGTGATGTGTGGTGTGTAATGTGTGAACGTGTGCAAAGTGAAAAGTAAAGGCCATGGGACTTAGAATGCGACGATTTGGCCAAGTGAAGTTCAAAAGGGTTTTTTGTATCAAAAATGGAGTCGCCACTTGGTATAGAGTTAGGGTGTACCAAGTCACCCAAAAATGATTTTTGTTTTTTGAATAAAAAAGTAAATAAACCCTTTTTGAGAACTTTTGGGTCTACGTAACCAAAAGAGGGATCGGGGGTCACATTTGACGAAGGGGAAGGCAAGGATAAAAACCCAAGGCACCCCTTCGACCTAGCCAAGGCTAGTTGCGTGACTTAAACCAATTTTCCTAATTTTTCTACCCAAGGTATGTATCGCGTATTGGATATGTCTATATGAATGCAAAAACCTAGACCTAGGGGGATTGGGGGAAATTTCTCTTCAAAGGTTGAGTGGTGCCAATCACATTAATTGTGAAGCCCAATAATGATCCTTTTGGAGAGGTCACACCTAAACCTAAATGACGTGAAAAATGAGTGGAATGCATGCCATGTGAAAGTGTGAGTTTGTGTGAAGTGAGAAAAATGATAAAAGTAGTAAGATAAGAGTGAAGGTGTGCAAATGCAGATGAAAGTACTCGTGTGCGAGTGAAGATAAAAATGTTCGTGTGCAAATGAAGATAAAAGGGTTCGTGTGCAAGTGAAAGTGATAAAAAGGTGCATGTGTGCAAATGAGACAAAAGTGAAAGTGTAATGATAGAGTGGATTGAGAATGCATGAGCCTAGGGAATTCATGCATATTGGGTACGGGGAGACCTAAATCGTGACTTGATTTTCCCTTTGATTAGAAGGCGAAACTAGCGTGCTAAGGCTATCGAGTAGCCACACTCGCTCTTTTCCCTTATCGGAAGGGGACCCTCAAGCAAATGGACCCTACAACTATCATGATATGCAAAAGTCCTAAAATGAAGGGAAAGGGGGTTCGAGGAGCATGCCAAGTGATAAAACTAAGAAAAATGCATGATATGTGGTGAACAAGCAAATGATATGCTAATGAGGGGAAATCTCTAAGGGTCTAGCGTTGGACTAGCCCATTCTATGAATTCCGACTAGCGTTGGACTAGCGGAAACGTACATTCATCCATTCCATTCATTAATGGCTATGAAAGCAAGTAGACATGCCAAAATACTCGTAAACACATAGCACACAGCACTTAGCATGCTCGACTAGATGCCAGAGCCTAATAAAGCAATTAAACATGTAGCAACAAAACAAGCAACCAAGGGGAAGGGGAAGTGGACCAGATGCTCTCCGAGCCCTATCTATTACAAGCCAAGAGGTGTACACATACCCCATAAAAGCATAAAGGGAAAGGGGAAATGGACAAGATGCTCTTCGAGCCCTATCTATTACAAGCCAAGAGGTGTACACATACCCCATAAAACTTAAATAAAAGTAAAGCAAGTAAATGCACGCAAGGAGGTAAGGAAAGCGGAGTAGGCATGCATATTCACATAACACGTAGGAGCACGTAGGGTCAAATGAAGTGCAAATAAAGGGGTAGAATGTACCTCCCTTGAATCGACGCCCTAATGTAGTGAAGTTACTAATTTACCCTCCAAAATAATAAAAAGGTCAAGGTACCATTTAAATTATCAAATAAATCAGAGAAAATGGAAACAAACGTCAAATAAAAATTAAAGAGGTCCAAAGGGCCAATTTATTACTATTATAGACACTAAAGGACTAAAGCATAAAATAAAATTAAGAATCTAAGGTGAAACTTACCAAATCAAACTAGAAAATTCGCAAAAAAGGTAAATGGGGAGCAAGTTACTAGTATCTAAGCAACAAAATGCCAAAAAAAAAATCCAAGAAAAACCAAATTAACTACAAGTCTAGGAAAAAGAAATTATTAGACCCTTCAAATTCATTCTACAACTCTTTAGGTATCTACCCAAAATAAATCAAGATGAATTAAAGAGGGAATGGCATGTTAGGAGGATAAAATTAATTAAGTTTTCCAATTAATTGGGCCATGGATGCATTAGATGGAAGCCAAAGGGTTGGAGTGCAATTTTTGAAAGCCATTTTACATGCAAGTTTCATGCAACCACGTAAAGAATGCTTCTGCAAACATTTGCTTAGGCTTTGAAGCCTTTACACTTTGCATGATAGATTTTCTAAGAAAACGAGGCAAAACTTTCAAACCAAATCCAACTTCAAGTTCCTACCAAATTTATTATGCATGCAAGAGCCAAAACGAAGATGATTTCTATGCAAAATTGGTACAAAACCATTCCAGCAACAAAACGAAGCTTGCTGCAATTTTCTTTTCCAGCCACAGCTTATCATGCAAACCAGATTTCTGGCCCAAATACAATGCTTTGATTAGATATTCTTCATCTCAACATCGCAGCCTCAGAACTGAGCAACAAAACTTCATGATAATCACAAACCAAAGACCAAAAATTTGAGAAGATATCATACCAGAAATCTGAAAGTAAGTGCAGAAATGGTCTCGGTAGCCTGTTTGTTTGCTTTTCAGCAAGGTGTTCGATCATGGTTCTAGTATTTTAGACCCTAAACATGCAAACTCAACACCCAACCCCCTATTTCCATTCCCTCAAAACAGATTAAACATGCAACTTAGGTGGAAAGACTTGATGTGCAGCTACGGAAGAGAAGACAGAACAGAAAATTCAATTCCTTTTGTTGTTTGCTGCGGAATTTTCTGCAGCTATGAGCTCATGTAGATTAAAGGCAGAAACATTGCTTTGGACTCCCCATTCATCTACCAAATGCATGCACATTTCCCAAACATCAATCTCAGTAGTGAGGAAACAAAAGAAAAATAGCAAAGAAAGCATCAACGTCCACTTAAAATTTTGAACCAAAACATTCGTGGACATATCAACTCTCGGGTCATGAAGCAAAGACAGCATTAGACATTCACACAGGGTGTTCTGAGGCAACATTTGACAACCGTGGAGGCTTATACGTAAATATCAACCAAATAGGGAACAAATCATAAGCTTCAAACAAACCTACGTCTGACCGAGCCAAAGAAGGAAACAGAATTTCTGCAATTCATTGCCCAGGAACATTTCCAATCAGATTTTGTAAACATGCGAGACCTTATAATCATTTTCACTTTGTAATCGCACATTCAACAACAACGAAACAACGGGAAACCAGAAAAACAGATGGCTAAACGAAGAGAGTAAACATCGATAAGCAATGAAAGCTTCGGTTCCACAGATTCCTTCTTGTATATATATGGAATTGAACAAGGGGCTGGAGAGTTACCTTTTTCTGCTTTAAAGATTCGAGATGGTGGGGGAAATCCCCAGGCAGGATGAGCGAACCTCAACAAAAATCGAAAAATCCCAAGTTGCAGCGTTTTAGTATGCCGACGAAACCGACGTAGCAGAGGTGAGATTGCTCCTTTGCGGCCAAATTCGGCGACCCTCCGGCTGTTCTTCCTTCAAGACATCTGAACAAAAATCCCTCCTTTCACTTTGTAGGTTGACCAGAAGTTCACGGCTTCACCAATGGAGCTAAATCGGGGCAGAGAATCCTTGCGAAAGCAGGCTGAAAAATCAGCCTGTTTGTGGGTTTTGCATAGGAAGAAAATTCTGCACTTTCCTTCGTGGTTTCTTGTCTAAAGCTCCTTCTTCCTCCCCAGAGCCCAGCCGCTGTTCTCACCTCCCCTTCCAGCCGTCCCTCTCTGTCTTCCTCACGCTGCTCTCCTCTCTTGTTTTCTAGCTTTTTTAGAATCCCCCCGTCAATATCTTCTCGCTGGTCTGTTTCTCTCCCCGTTAGCCACCCCCCACGAACAAGCTCCCTCTCTTTCAGTCTTTCTTTCACTCTTTCTCTCCCAACACCCTAGCCGTTAGCTTTCCCTTTCCTTTTCTGGTTCCTTCCTCAGCCCCAAGACTCCATCTTGCTCAGCTTTTCTCTCCTCCAACCCGTCACTCTTAGCTCCCCCTAGCTCTGCAGTTTTTCTTTTTCGTTAGCTCTCCTGAAGCCCCCCCCTCTGCGGCTACTGTTTTCATTCCTTTTTTACCCAGTTAACCAACCCCAAAACCCTATGTTCAATGGTCAGCAATCATCCCGTCCAGCCCTCTTTTTTCTTGGTCATTTGATCAGCCTCCCTTTGTCCTTTGCACGCTGCAACAAAAATGCAGCGTGCAAGCCGCGACATCTTTTTTCTTTTTTTCTTTTTTTCTTTTTTTTTAACTTTACAACTAATTAATCAAAAATGATAAAATGAAATATAAATAATAATAATAACAGAGTTACACAAACCAGGTAATAATAATAATAACAAAACAAGAATAATTTTAAACAAAAAACTAAACAAAAATGGCCATTTTTAAATTTTCCTATTTTCCATTTTTCATCATTTTCTTTTTCCTCAAAATAACTTAATAAAAATAACTAAAGTGCCCAAAGATTGAATAAACGTATTTTTGTGAACAAATTTTCCTTTTTCCCTTTTTCTCTTTTTTTTCATTTTTCCAATCCAACTAAAGCCTATTTTTTGAATTTTTCTTTTCAAGAAAGAATTGAATAAAAACAAAATGACTACAACATATTTTTGATGTTTTCCTTTTCTTTTTTTTTAACAACTCTACGCTAATTTTTAACTTAAAAGCTAAAACTAAAAATTAAAAATAAACAACGAATGCAAGCAATCTAAAATGAAAATCATGAAATAGATGCCACATAAAATTATTCAAA
>NC_040036.1:40640775-40737411 GCF_003713205.1 Coffea eugenioides | reverse complement strand
TATTAAACAAGAGTGCCTAATCTAGAGACAAAGAAACCATCCTGTTATTTCTAAAAGATTGATGAGAATCGAACAGCACTTTGGTACCAGAACATATTTAAGAAGCCAAAGAGAGGAGATGATTACACTATCCTACAAGCACTTTTGAGCACTGATATGCTCCTTCTGTTTCTTGCAACATTCTGTGGACTGGGATCAAGCTTAACTGCAGTGGATAACTTGGGACAGATAGGAGAATCATTAGGATATCCCACAAAAACCATAAAGTCGTTCGTTTCACTTCTCAGTATATGGAACTTGTTTGGAAGAATCTTTTCTGGTTTCGTCTCTGAAACTCTTCTTGTCAAGTACAAATTTCCGAGAACTCTAATGATGACATTAGTCCTACGCTTGGCTTGCTCTGGTTATCTCCTTATTGCCTTTCCTCTCAATGGCTCAGTTTATGTAGCTTCCATCATAATTGGATTCTCATTTGGTACACAATTGCCGCTGATTTTTACCATCATTTCCGAGCTTTTTGGCCTAAAACATTACTCGACGTTGTTCAATTGCAGACAGTTGGCTAGCCCTCTTGGCTCATATATCCTAAATGTTAAGGTCACCGGACCTCTTTATGATAGAGAGGCATTGAAAATCTTGTTAGGAGGCGAATTACTAGGTCATCCATGAAGGATCTGACATGCACTGGAACTCAATGTTATAGGATGCCCTTTATCGTATTGGCTAGCATTACCCTCTTTGGAGCTCTTGCAACATTGATTTTGGTTGCTAGAACTAGGGAATTCTACAGAAGTGATATTTATAAAAAGTTCAGAGATGCAGCAGAGGCAGTGTCGCGCCCCACTTTTCGATCGTGTGAATGTGAGTGATGAAGTGTGGTGTGAATGTGTGCAAAATGGAAAGTAAAAAGGCCATGGGACTTTGGAAAGCGACGATTTGGCCAAATGAAATTTTAAAAAGGATTTTTAAATATGAAAACGGAGTCGCCACTTGGTATAGATTTGGGGTGTACCAAGTCACCCGAAAAGTGTTTTTTAAAGACAAAGTAGTAAAACCCTTTTTAAAACGACTCCTAGTCCACGTAAGCCAAAGAAAAAGGTTCGGGGGTCACGTTTGACAAAGGGGAAGGCAAGGATAGAATCCAAGGCACCCCTTTGACCTAGCCAAGGCTAGTTGCGCGACTTAACCTTACCTTTCCTAATTTTCTACCCAATATATGTATCGCGTATTGGATATGTCTATATGAATGCAAGAACCTAGACCTAGGGGGATTGGGGGAAATTTCTCTTCAAAGGTTGAGTGGTGCCAATCACATTAATTGTGAAGCCCAGTAATGATCCTTTTGGAGAGGTCACACCTAAACCTAAATGACGTGAAAAATGAGTGGAATGCATGCCATATGAAAGTGTGAGTTTGTGTGAAGTGAGAAAAATGATAAAAGTAATAAGATAAGAGTGAAGGTGTGCAAATGTAGATGAAAGTACTCGTGTGCGAGTGAAGATAAAATGTTCGTGTGCAAGTGGAGATAAAAAGTGTTCGTGTGCAAGTGAAGGGATATGAAGGTGCATGTGTGAAAATGAGACAAAAGTGAAAGTGTAATGATAGAGTGGATTGGGAATGCATGAGCCTAGGGAATTCATGCATATTGGGTACGGGGAGACCTAAATCGTGACTTGATTTTCCCTTTGATTAGAAGGCAAAACTAGCGTGCTAAGGCTATCGAGTAGCCACACTCGCTCGTTTCCCTTATCGGAAGGGGACACTCAAGCAAAATGAACCCTATAACTAGCATGAAATGCAAAAATCCTAAAATGGAGGGAAAACGGGCTCGAGGATCATGCCAAATGATAAAACTAAGGAAAAAATGCATGAAAATGTAGTGAGCAAGCAAATGATGTGCTAACGAGGGGAAATCCCTACGGGTCTAGCGTTGGACTAGCCCATTCTTTGAACTCCGACTAGCGTTGGACTAGCGGAAACGTACATTCATCCATTCCATTCATTCATGGCTATGAAAGCAAGTAGACATGCCAAAACGCTCGTAAACACGTAGCACGTAGCACTTAGCATGCTCGACTAGATGCAAGAGCCTAATAAAGCAATTAAACATGTAGCAACAAAAGCAAGCAACCAAGGGGAAGGGGAAATGGACCAGATGCTCTCCGAGCCCTATCTATTACAAGCCAAGAGGTGTACACATACCCCATAAAAGCATAAAGGGAAAGGGGAAATGGACAAGATGCTCTTCGAGCCCTATCTATTACAAGCCAAGAGGTGTACACATACCCCATAAAACTTAAATAAAAGTAAAGCAAGTAAATGCACGCAAGGAGGTAAGGAAAGCGGAGTAGGCATGCATATTCACATAACACGTAGGAGCACGTAGGGTCAAATGAAGTGCAAATAAAGGGGTAGAATGTACCTCCCTTGAATCGACGCCCTAATGTAGTGAAGTTACTAATTTACCCTCCAAAATAATAAAAAGGTCAAGGTACCATTTAAATTATCAAATAAATCAGAGAAAATGGAAACAAACGTCAAATAAAAATTAAAGAGGTCCAAAGGGCCAATTTATTACTATTATAGACACTAAAGGACTAAAGCATAAAATAAAATTAAGAATCTAAGGTGAAACTTACCAAATCAAACTAGAAAATTCGCAAAATAGGTAAATGAGGAGCAAGTTACTAGTATCTAAGCAACAAAATGCCAAAAAATCCAAGAAAAACCAAATTAACTACAAGTCTAGGAAAAAGAAATTATTAGACCCTTCAAATTCATTCTACAACTCTTTAGGTATCTACCCAAAATAAATCAAGATGAATTAAAGAGGGAATGGCATGTTAGGAGGATAAAATTAATTAAGTTTTCCAATTAATTGGGCCATGGATGCATTAGATGGAAGCCAAAGGGTTGGAGTGCAATTTTTGAAAGCCATTTTACATGCAAGTTTCATGCAACCACGTAAAGAATGCTTCTGCAAACATTTGCTTAGGCTTTGAAGCCTTTACACTTTGCATGACAGATTTTCTAAGAAAACGAGGCAAAACTTTCAAACCAAATCCAACTTCAAGTTCCTACCAAATTTATTATGCATGCAAGAGCCAAAACGAAGATGATTTCTATGCAAAATTGGTACAAAACCATTCCAGCAACAAAACGAAGCTTGCTGCAATTTTCTTTTCCAGCCACAGCTTATCATGCAAACCAGATTTCTGGCCCAAATACAATGCTTTGATTAGATATTCTTCATCTCAACATCGCAGCCTCAGAACTGAGCAACAAAACTTCATGATAATCACAAACCAAAGACCAAAAATTTGAGAAGATATCATACCAGAAATCTGAAAGTAAGTGCAGAAATGGTCTCGGTAGCCTGTTTGTTTGCTTTTCAGCAAGGTGTTCGATCATGGTTCTAGTATTTTAGACCCTAAACATGCAAACTCAACACCCAACCCCCTATTTCCATTCCCTCAAAACAGATTAAACATGCAACTTAGGTGGAAAGACTTGATGTGCAGCTACGGAAGAGAAGACAGAACAGAAAATTCAATTCCTTTTGTTGTTTGCTGCGGAATTTTCTGCAGCTATGAGCTCATGTAGATTAAAGGCAGAAACATTGCTTTGGACTCCCCATTCATCTACCAAATGCATGCACATTTCCCAAACATCAATCTCAGTAGTGAGGAAACAAAAGAAAAATAGCAAAGAAAGCATCAACGTCCACTTAAAATTTTGAACCAAAACATTCGTGGACATATCAACTCTCGGGTCATGAAGCAAAGACAACATTAGACATTCACACAGGGTGTTCTGAGGCAACATTTGACAACCGTGGAGGCTTATACGTAAATATCAACCAAATAGGGAACAAATCATAAGCTTCAAACAAACCTACGTCTGACCGAGCCAAAGAAGGAAACAGAATTTCTGCAATTCATTGCCCAGGAACATTTCCAATCAGATTTTGTAAACATGCGAGACCTTATAATCATTTTCACTTTGTAATCGCACATTCAACAACAACGAAACAACGGGAAACCAGAAAAACAGATGGCTAAACGAAGAGAGTAAACATCGATAAGCAATGAAAGCTTCGGTTCCACAGATTCCTTCTTGTATATATATGGAATTGAACAAGGGGCTGGAGAGTTACCTTTTTCTGCTTTAAAGATTCGAGATGGTGGGGGAAATCCCCAGGCAGGATGAGCGAACCTCAACAAAAATCGAAAAATCCCAAGTTGCAGCGTTTTAGTATGCCGACGAAACCGACGTAGCAGAGGTGAGATTGCTCCTTTGCGGCCAAATTCGGCGACCCTCCGGCTGTTCTTCCTTCAAGACATCTGAACAAAAATCCCTCCTTTCACTTTGTAGGTTGACCAGAAGTTCACGGCTTCACCAATGGAGCTAAATCGGGGCAGAGAATCCTTGCGAAAGCAGGCTGAAAAATCAGCCTGTTTGTGGGTTTTGCATAGGAAGAAAATTCTGCACTTTCCTTCGTGGTTTCTTGTCTAAAGCTCCTTCTTCCTCCCCAGAGCCCAGCCGCTGTTCTCACCTCCCCTTCCAGCCGTCCCTCTCTGTCTTCCTCACGCTGCTCTCCTCTCTTGTTTTCTAGCTTTTTTAGAATCCCCCCGTCAATATCTTCTCGCTGGTCTGTTTCTCTCCCCGTTAGCCACCCCCCACGAACAAGCTCCCTCTCTTTCAGTCTTTCTTTCACTCTTTCTCTCCCAACACCCTAGCCGTTAGCTTTCCCTTTCCTTTTCTGGTTCCTTCCTCAGCCCCAAGACTCCATCTTGCTCAGCTTTTCTCTCCTCCAACCCGTCACTCTTAGCTCCCCCTAGCTCTGCAGTTTTTCTTTTTCGTTAGCTCTCCTGAAGCCCCCCCCTCTGCGGCTACTGTTTTCATTCCTTTTTTACCCAGTTAACCAACCCCAAAACCCTATGTTCAATGGTCAGCAATCATCCCGTCCAGCCCTCTTTTTTCTTGGTCATTTGATCAGCCTCCCTTTGTCCTTTGCACGCTGCAACAAAAATGCAGCGTGCAAGCCGCGACATCTTTTTTCTTTTTTTCTTTTTTTCTTTTTTTTTAACTTTACAACTAATTAATCAAAAATGATAAAATGAAATATAAATAATAATAATAACAGAGTTACACAAACCAGGTAATAATAATAATAACAAAACAAGAATAATTTTAAACAAAAAACTAAACAAAAATGGCCATTTTTAAATTTTCCTATTTTCCATTTTTCATCATTTTCTTTTTCCTCAAAATAACTTAATAAAAATAACTAAAGTGCCCAAAGATTGAATAAACGTATTTTTGTGAACAAATTTTCCTTTTTCCCTTTTTCTCTTTTTTTTCATTTTTCCAATCCAACTAAAGCCTATTTTTTGAATTTTTCTTTTCAAGAAAGAATTGAATAAAAACAAAATGACTACAACATATTTTTGATGTTTTCCTTTTCTTTTTTTTAACAACTCTACGCTAATTTTTAACTTAAAAGCTAAAACTAAAAATTAAAAATAAACAACGAATGCAAGCAATCTAAAATGAAAATCATGAAATAGATGCCACATAAAATTATTCAAAATTTGGTGTCTACAGTTTGCCCCTCTTTGTCTGAGTTTTGAAAAAACTTGAGACAAAGAAGTAGACACCAAATACTTACCTGTGTTATTCGGCTGCGAAAGATTCCAACGAACAGGAATTCTAATACGGGACTGACCCGAACATGAAAAATAATACGGGACTTACCCGAACAGAAATTTAAAACGGGACTGACCCGAACAGGAATTTTGAAATCGGGACTGACCCGAACAGGAATTTAAAATTGGGATAGACCTACGGGATAGACCCGGACAGAAATGTAAAATTGGGATTGACTAGAGATAGAAAATTCAAATCATGGGACTGGCCCGAACAGGCTTTAATCACGGGACTGACCCGAATAAGCTTTGAATTGTGGGACTGACCCGAAAATGCTCTTGATCGTGGGACTGACCCGAATGAGCTTTTGATCATGGGACTGACCCGAAAATACTTTTGATCGTGGGACTGACCCGAATAAGATTTTAATCGCGGGACTGACCCGAACAGGCTTTGAATCGCGGGACTGACCCGAAAATGCTCTTGATCGTGGGACTGACCCGAAAATGCTTTTGATCATGGGACTGACCCGAAAATGCTTTTTGGTCGTGGGACTGACCCGAAAATGCTTTTGATCGTGGGACTGACCCGAAAATGCTTTTGACCGTGGGGCTGACCCGAATAAGCTTCTGATCGTGGGACCGACCCGAAAATGCTTTTGATCGTGGGACTGACCCGAAAATGCTTTTGACCGTGGGGCTGACCCGAATAAGCTTTTGATCGTGGGACTGACCCGAAAATGCTTTTGACCGTGGGGCTGACCCGAATAAGCTTCTGATCATGACTGACCCGAAAATGCTTTTGATCGTGGGACTGACCCGAAAATGACTGACCCGAAAATGCTTTTGATCGTGGGACTGACCCGAGCCTGCTTTTGATCATGGGACTGACCCGAAAATGATTTTAATCACGGGACTGACCCGAAAAGACTGTGAATCGCGGGACTGACCCGCGACTAGTGGCGATGCAAAATGAGATGCGCACTAGTGGGACTGACTCACAACTAGTGGCAGAGTAAAATAACAAAATGCCTTGACAATCGGTCAGTGGGATTAAACCCGAGCCTGCCGTGATAAAATTTGTGTTGATTTTTGATTGATGATTTTCTTTTTGCTTTTCTTTTTGACTTTTGAAAATCTTTCCAAAAAATTAATTTGCCCCAGTATGATGAATTTTTGCAATGTGAGTCCAGAGTCGATTCTGTATCGCCATGCCGTTGCATTTTGATGAAATTTGCTTGCGACATTTTCAATCTGCCTTTGTTCACCAGAGGACTCCTTCCAACATCGATTCCAGTGCGAGGTGTGATTGTTTTCATCTGTGCATGCGGTTTTTCTGCAAAAGAGAAAAGAAAACAAAGAAATTGCCACCAT
The DNA here is from genome assembly GCF_003713205.1 of Coffea eugenioides. Taxonomy (NCBI): domain Eukaryota; kingdom Viridiplantae; phylum Streptophyta; class Magnoliopsida; order Gentianales; family Rubiaceae; genus Coffea; species Coffea eugenioides. Next base: position 40,730,389 of record NC_040036.1, on the reverse strand, counting down.
CATTTGATCCGTTTGCCTTTTGAGAAATCGTGTAAACATGAGTCTTTCGATGCCTTTATCAACTTTTGTTGCGGCAGCCGACTGAGTTGGATTTTTCACCCTAAGGCTTTTCCGATTTACAAACTGATCCGGTATGTGCTTTGCCATATTGTGATGTCTGTGTAACTGAATTTGTTGAACCTTAACCTTTTTCAGGAGATGACTGAACCCAAGTATGCTTCGAATAAACCACGGGGATTGTTATTCACCAAAATTCAAAGATAAAGAATGAAGTATGCAAGAAAATTCACATGTCATACAAGAATGCACACATAACCATTTGTGCTTAAATTCTACAAAAATGCCATGAATGCAAGTAATTTGGTAAAAATGAATTTCCTAAGAATGTAATTTGCCAAAAAATGCCTTTCAAAATGACCCAGTTTTGGCCCCAGGACGCGTATTCGAATCTCTGAATATCCTTGTTCTGGAATTCAATATTGACAGAGGTATGACAAAAATGAGGAGAAGTCCAAATGGACCAAACCACCAGTTGTTCCTCCTTGTGCTTGATCGTTGCAAAATCCTACCTTGGCGCCCTTTCGGGTTTTCACCAAGGTTGCCCCCACTCCTTTTCTTTTCTTTTGTTTTTGTTTTTATTTCCCTCTTTTCCCTTTTTTTCCCTTTTCTTTTGAGGTGTCCTTTCGGGTTTTCACCTAAGGAACAATAGAAAAACTCAACCATAATCGACTCAGGGGTATGAACTGAAGATTGCTGACATCAGTGAAATGCGCTTCCCTTGTAAGATTAGGCGAAGGCATTATGGACATCACTTGCCAGTTGATTAGCAAATTTCCCAATAGAAAATACGACAAAAGACGAAAGCCAGGACTTTGGGCTTTTGCAATGAAGTCAGGTGGGGTGTTTCAAGAAAAGTTGAGGCTTGAAAGCAAATTTGATGAGAGGGGTGTAAAATAGCCTGAGATTGCATCATTTTGAAATTATTTCCAATTTTGAACGAAACTGAGGAAAATTTCTGCCCCAGCTTGATTGGATTTTTCTCTTCGTGCTTTTCATTGCACTTTTCACTTTTGCATTTTTCTTCAAAAACTAAATTTGCCCCAGTGTGGGGTTTTTCCCCTTTCCTCTTTTTTCTTCTTTTTCAAAAATAAATTTGCCCCAGTGTGGGATTTTTCTTTCCTTTCTGATCATTTTCAAAATGAACTTGCCCCAGTGTGGGGTTTGCAGCTCTCAGGGGTTGCCAAACGAAAATTATTGTTCCGATAGCTCAAAGGGGATGACTAGGGATGAAATGTTTTGATTGGAAAGGAAGATGGCCTGACTTGTGCCTCGTCCCTTGCGCGATTTCCAAAAAGAAATTTGCATAATCAAATAAAGAACTTCTTACACATGTCTGAGTTGATAGGTCGAGGGAATGTCTGTCCTTCCATCTCTACCTTTGAACACCCAATAAGCTTTGTCAATTTGAAACAAATTTGCCTTCGACTTCGTCTTTCATCGCTTTAGCACTTTGCTTCCTTTTCAGAAGATCGGTGGCGGACATAGGTCATGCTTTATGACATTCAGCTGTTTTTTATCAATTAGAATCAATCAGTGGTAACCCTACTCTAACCAATCAGCTTCGAGCTTGGCAGGGGAGGAATTTTTATCAATGAAGGGATTTTTAATGAAGGGATTTTCAATGTGCGGCTTCATCGAATTCCAGAACAGTGATATTCAGAGGGTCAAATAATTTCAACTTTGGCCATCTTAAAAGAATTTTAAAGAATCAAGACAATAATCAAATCAAACAAATTATGCATTTCATGCAACTCCAAATCAAAGTGGAAACAAGATAAACTCAATTGCAAAAGATGCCTTCATTAAACTATTCACATATGTAAAAAACAGTTTTTTGTGAAATTTAGTAAATAACAACCCCTAGGTTTACCAAAATTCCCTTCGAGAGGGAAAATACTCGGCCATCCAAATTGTGCAAAACTCCTTCAGGATTTTTCAAATTTCGTCGTTGGAAGTGGATGCCTCGAAGGTGTCCTGGTGTTCAGGAAAAGAATTCGTACTTATGATCGGCCCTTGTTCACCTCCTTTCCTTAGCACTATTTCTCCTACCTCGATCATGTCTTGGACTTTGTGCTTAAGTGCCCTGCAATCGGCGGTTGAGTGGCCAGGTACTCCCGAATGATAGGCACAAATAGCATGTGGATTGTACCCAGCAGGCATGCCATGAAGGTAAGTTGGAGGGGGAATCACGCCTATTTTGTTGGCAACCCTCAATTGCTCATACATTTGGTCCAAAGGCCTGCCTAGGTTGGTGAAGGTTCGGGTACGGCTTTGATTGTAAGTTTCAGTGGGTCGGGGATAGTTGTAGGTGGGTCTATTTGGTGGGGGAAATCTTCGGTGGTAAGGAGGCCGAGGACGAGCTTGTTGAAAGCTTGGTTGAAATATTTGGAAAGGGGTTGTAGGCGGGTTGGCATAACTTGAGCGAGGTCGAGGATGAGTGATATTGGTGTGGTAAATAGGATGAGGATTTGAGTAGTAGGGGTAAGGGTTTGAGTTTGTAGGGTATTGTCGAGGTCTGGGTCTTGGGACAGGGTTTTGATTCCAGGTAAAGGCAGTTTCCCCCTCTTTCTTTTTAAATTGCGGGTTCTTCTCACTAGTCCCCTGTCCTTGCAAAGCATCCAACTGGGATTTGAGGGCAGAGACATTAACAATCTTCCCAGCTTTCACGAAGTCATCGTACTCCTCAAGTTTATTGACAATGGCGGCGAACGAGCATCCAGTCATGCGGAAAATTTCTTCAAAATACGGGGGATCATGTGCTTTAATAAAAGTGCGTATGATTTCGTCCTCAGTCATCGGTGGCTCGACTTTGGCAGCTATTTTCCTCCACCTCTTGGCATAGGTCTTGTGATCCTCGGATGGTTTTCTTTTTGTTCCTTCCAACGTGGTTCGTGTCGGAGCCAACTCGCAGTTATACTCATATTGCCTTACAAAAGCATTGGACAAATCCAGCCAGGTCTTTGCTTCTTCGGGTTTCAGCTTGGAATACCAGTCGAGTGCATCCCCCTCCAGACTTTCTGGGAATAGCCTCAAAGGCAGATTTTCATCATCTGTTGGCCTACCCAACTTGTTGGCGAACAATCGGAGGTGTGTCTTGGGATTGCCCGTTCCATCATATTTGCTGAATTTCGGGGTTTTGAATCCCTCAGGCAATTGAACATTTGGAAAGAGACACAGCTCGTCGTAGTCCAGGACTCCTTGTTTGTTCAACCCCTGACTCTTCCTCATAAACTCATCGAAACGATCAAGGCGTTTGAGCAGCTTTATATCAACGGGAGCAGAAGATTCCCCCATTTCTGCCTTGGTTTGAACAATATGGTCTGGTAGGAATGGCTCGGCAACCGGGTGATAAAAGGTATGTGGCTCAAGTGGTATATTTGAAGTGATTTGGGGTGGAGGACCTCGCGTGTGAGTAAGAAAAAATGAAGGATGAGGAGGGTAAGTGTATGGCAAATGTATGGTAGGATAGGTGAAAGTTCCTTCGGGTGGAATAATGAAAGGTGGAGCAAAAGTGGTTTGGGTCGTGGCTATGCCAAACGATTCTGGCTCCGGCTGACTGACGGGTTCAGGCTCAGGTTGAACTCCACTACTGATAAGCTCATCGATTAATTTCTTTCGGGCGGCCATTTCAGTTGCCATTTCACCAAACTTCGTAAGCATCTCAGTCAACTGAATCCCCGAACTTGCAGTCTCGGGTTGAGCGGTAGTAGCAGACTTATCCGACAGTTCCGGTTGCGAACTCATGTTTACACGATTCCTCTGGGCTTGACTACGGGATCGCGTTATGATGGGGGCTTCGACGAGAAGCTATGTTTAAATACTACCTGAAAATTTTGAAAGAATGCCTTTAGATTCAACCCTTGCTTAATTATTCAAAAGAAAATAAAGAAAAGGAAAAGAAAAAGGCAAGAGTTAGTAACTATCCAAAAAATTCGGATGCATGTCCTATTGGGGAGCCCTTTTTATGCCAAGGGTAGGCCTAGCATGAAAATGCGATCCTCTAGGGTAAGCACTATACCATACCTGACGGATCTGATCAACTCATTGAGTGAAAAATAATTTGAAAAATTTGGCCATTGGAGTGACGAGAGATTTGTCAAAATGAGGACAACGTCCGAATAGATGGATCACTTTTGATCGGTACAAGATTTTGCAAAAACGCACGGGTTTGACCTTGACGAACTTCCTATCAAAAAGATTGGAATTCGTTGATAAAATTTCTCAGTGAATTACGGGTCAAAACCCTAATTGACCAAGTGATTGGATGCAATGGACGGTTTTTTCAAAATTGACTAGATTTCCCAATTTGGAATTTGACAATGAAACCCTAATAGGGCAAATGGGTTGAATGAAATTGACAATTTATTTGAAATCGACCAAATTACCCTAAAAAGGGAAACAGGTCAAATGAATTGAATGAAATTTATCCCAAATTAATCAGATCACCCTAAAAAGGGTAAATTGATCAAATAGATTGAACGAAACTTGATTTATTCAAAATCGGCTCGGTTGCCCTAAAAATGGGTAAATTGGTCAAATGAATGAAATTGAATTAGGGATTTATTCAAAAATCGGCCGAATGACCCCAAAAAGGGTAAATTGGTCAAAAGACCCTAAAAAGGGTAATTTGGTCAATTGAATTGATAATTTATTCAAAAGCGACCGAATGACCCTAAAAAGGGTAAATTGGTCAAAAGACCCTAAAAAGGGTAGATTGGTCAAATGAATTGACGATTTATTCAAAAACGACGGAATGACCCTAACAAGGGTAAATTGGTCAAAAGACCCTAAAAGGGTAAATTGGTCAAATGAATTGACGATTTATTCAAAATTGACCAGGTGACCCTAAAAAGGGTAAATTGGTCAAATGAATTGAATGATTTATTCAAAATCGATCAGGTGACCCTAAAAAGGGTAAATTGGTCAAATGAATTGAATGATTTATTCAAAAATTGACCAGGTGACCCTAAAAAGGGTAAGTTGGTCAAATGAACTGATGATTTATTCAAAAATCGACCAGGTGACCCTAAAAAGGGTAAGTTGGTCAAATGAACTGATGATTTATTCAAAAATCGACCAGGTGACCCTAAAAAGGGTAAGTTGGTCAAATGAACTGATGATTTATTGAATGAATTGGCAAAATGATTTGGTTGAATTGTCCGGCCATTGGTGATTTCAAAATTATTGAGATGCATTAGTCTATGAGCTTCTAAAATCAAATTTTGGCCTCAATTTATTTATCATCTCAATAGGAGGAATCATTTGTGAATTTTCTTCAAATTAATGTCCTTTTACGCAAGGAAATTTTACCAATTTTGATAAAATGGCCAAAAAGTGATTATTAGATGCTCATATTCCAAAAATCGCTCTTATGAAGATGATCGGATCCTACCTTACCTTGTGCACTACCCTTTTGGATGGTACAAAATGTAAACGTGCAAGTCTCACTGGATTAAGTATCCGAGACACAAGGTGGCTTATTCCTAAACACGGGATTCCCTATGTGGCATTCCCTTTCTATGGTTTATGCATGATGCCATTTATTAAAGCAGTAAAACATGCAATTTGAAATGAAATCATGACCTAAAAGGACCTTTTATACGCCAAGGTAGGCTTAAAAATGCATTATTAATCTATGAATGCAATATACCAAAATCTTTAAACGTGCAATAACCTATTTACGAGGGTAGGTTCTAAAAGAAGGTCATGCCAGACCTCTTATTTGCTAGGGTTTGTGAATGCAATGGGGACACAAAATCAAGAAAAGTTAGTTCAGCCAAGACAAATACACATAACACATTGTAGCAACGAAATCAACACAAAGAAATAAAGCAATAAAAGGGAGAAAGGGGTTGGATCCCTCCCCTCGTGAATAGTGTCCCTAGCTCAGGATAAGGCCGACTCTACCCTAGGCAAGCTATCATGGATGCATGAGGTATTGGCTCACTAATGCATCTAGACTCGATAGGTTTTAGGTCTCCGAGCCTTCAGACTTGGAAACCAAGGGTCATCAATCCCAAGGTTCTTTGTCGGTGGCTCGAGCGATTCCCCAGACATTGCTACGCACACGTCGTGTCACGGCCACATGTCTGAGTGAATCTATCAAAAATCCTCAATCTTCGACTAAAAGCTAAAGGCTATCAACCCAAAGCTTAAAGCGGAAGATTGAGTGACCCCTCGGATCGTGCTACGCACACGTCGTGTCGCGGTCACACGTCCAAGTGAGTCGCCTAAAATCCTAATAGGGTGGAGTGGCGTGACAAGCCACTAAAAGAAAAATAAAGGAGGGTGAAAAATTAAAGCGTATGCACGTATGCTAGTGCTCGTTTGGAGGGGAGGGATCAAGAACCAACGCGAGGCTCTAGGATATGTCCCCCCACCCAAATGCAATGCAAGCGCGAGACAACAAGTAAACATTCATTCAAACATACATTCGTGAGTCGAGGGATTGGTTTGATTACGTACATAAGACAAAAGGTCCTAAAAATGAAAAATGCAATCCTAATATCCAAATGCTATGCATAAAAAGGGTAGAAAAAGGAAACAAATGGTTAAGTCAAAGTGCTTGGACCCACTTAGGAACTCCCCAGTGGAGTCGCCAACTGTCGCGCCCCACTTTTCGATCGTGTGAATGTGAGTGATGAAGTGTGGTGTGAATGTGTGCAAAATGGAAAGTAAAAAGGCCATGGGACTTTGGAAAGCGACGATTTGGCCAAATGAAATTTTAAAAAGGATTTTTAAATATGAAAACGGAGTCGCCACTTGGTATAGATTTGGGGTGTACCAAGTCACCCGAAAAGTGTTTTTTAAAGACAAAGTAGTAAAACCCTTTTTAAAATGACTCCTAGTCCACGTAAGCCAAAGAAAAAAGTTCGGGGGTCACGTTTGACAAAGGGGAAGGCAAGGATAGAATCCAAGGCACCCCTTTGACCTAGCCAAGGCTAGTTGCGCGACTTAACCTTACCTTTCCTAATTTTCTACCCAATATATGTATCGCGTATTGGATATGTCTATATGAATGCAAGAACCTAGACCTAGGGGGATTGGGGGAAATTTCTCTTCAAAGGTTGAGTGGTGCCAATCACATTAATTGTGAAGCCCAGTAATGATCCTTTTGGAGAGGTCACACCTAAACCTAAATGACGTGAAAAATGAGTGGAATGCATGCCATATGAAAGTGTGAGTTTGTGTGAAGTGAGAAAAATGATAAAAGTAATAAGATAAGAGTGAAGGTGTGCAAATGTAGATGAAAGTACTCGTGTGCGAGTGAAGATAAAATGTTCGTGTGCAAGTGGAGATAAAAAGTGTTCGTGTGCAAGTGAAGGGATATGAAGGTGCATGTGTGAAAATGAGACAAAAGTGAAAGTGTAATGATAGAGTGGATTGGGAATGCATGAGCCTAGGGAATTCATGCATATTGGGTACGGGGAGACCTAAATCGTGACTTGATTTTTCCTTTGATTAGAAGGCAAAACTAGCGTGCTAAGGCTATCGAGTAGCCACACTCGCTCGTTTCCCTTATCGGAAGGGGACACTCAAGCAAAATGAACCCTATAACTAGCATGAAATGCAAAAATCCTAAAATGGAGGGAAAACGGGCTCGAGGATCATGCCAAATGATAAAACTAAGGAAAAAATGCATGAAAATGTAGTGAGCAAGCAAATGATGTGCTAACGAGGGGAAATCCCTACGGGTCTAGCGTTGGACTAGCCCATTCTTTGAACTCCGACTAGCGTTGGACTAGCGGAAACGTACATTCATCCATTCCATTCATTCATGGCTATGAAAGCAAGTAGACATGCCAAAACGCTCGTAAACACGTAGCACGTAGCACTTAGCATGCTCGACTAGATGCAAGAGCCTAATAAAGCAATTAAACATGTAGCAACAAAAGCAAGCAACCAAGGGGAAGGGGAAATGGACCAGATGCTCTCCGAGCCCTATCTATTACAAGCCAAGAGGTGTACACATACCCCATAAAAGCATAAAGGGAAAGGGGAAATGGACAAGATGCTCTTCGAGCCCTATCTATTACAAGCCAAGAGGTGTACACATACCCCATAAAACTTAAATAAAAGTAAAGCAAGTAAATGCACGCAAGGAGGTAAGGAAAGCGGAGTAGGCATGCATATTCACATAACACGTAGGAGCACGTAGGGTCAAATGAAGTGCAAATAAAGGGGTAGAATGTACCTCCCTTGAATCGACGCCCTAATGTAGTGAAGTTACTAATTTACCCTCCAAAATAATAAAAAGGTCAAGGTACCATTTAAATTATCAAATAAATCAGAGAAAATGGAAACAAACGTCAAATAAAAATTAAAGAGGTCCAAAGGGCCAATTTATTACTATTATAGACACTAAAGGACTAAAGCATAAAATAAAATTAAGAATCTAAGGTGAAACTTACCAAATCAAACTAGAAAATTCGCAAAAAAGGTAAATGAGGAGCAAGTTACTAGTATCTAAGCAACAAAATGCCAAAAAATCCAAGAAAAACCAAATTAACTACAAGTCTAGGAAAAAGAAATTATTAGACCCTTCAAATTCATTCTACAACTCTTTAGGTATCTACCCAAAATAAATCAAGATGAATTAAAGAGGGAATGGCATGTTAGGAGGATAAAATTAATTAAGTTTTCCAATTAATTGGGCCATGGATGCATTAGATGGAAGCCAAAGGGTTGGAGTGCAATTTTTGAAAGCCATTTTACATGCAAGTTTCATGCAACCACGTAAAGAATGCTTCTGCAAACATTTGCTTAGGCTTTGAAGCCTTTACACTTTGCATGACAGATTTTCTAAGAAAACGAGGCAAAACTTTCAAACCAAATCCAACTTCAAGTTCCTACCAAATTTATTATGCATGCAAGAGCCAAAACGAAGATGATTTCTATGCAAAATTGGTACAAAACCATTCCAGCAACAAAACGAAGCTTGCTGCAATTTTCTTTTCCAGCCACAGCTTATCATGCAAACCAGATTTCTGGCCCAAATACAATGCTTTGATTAGATATTCTTCATCTCAACATCGCAGCCTCAGAACTGAGCAACAAAACTTCATGATAATCACAAACCAAAGACCAAAAATTTGAGAAGATATCATACCAGAAATCTGAAAGTAAGTGCAGAAATGGTCTCGGTAGCCTGTTTGTTTGCTTTTCAGCAAGGTGTTCGATCATGGTTCTAGTATTTTAGACCCTAAACATGCAAACTCAACACCCAACCCCCTATTTCCATTCCCTCAAAACAGATTAAACATGCAACTTAGGTGGAAAGACTTGATGTGCAGCTACGGAAGAGAAGACAGAACAGAAAATTCAATTCCTTTTGTTGTTTGCTGCGGAATTTTCTGCAGCTATGAGCTCATGTAGATTAAAGGCAGAAACATTGCTTTGGACTCCCCATTCATCTACCAAATGCATGCACATTTCCCAAACATCAATCTCAGTAGTGAGGAAACAAAAGAAAAATAGCAAAGAAAGCATCAACGTCCACTTAAAATTTTGAACCAAAACATTCGTGGACATATCAACTCTCGGGTCATGAAGCAAAGACAGCATTAGACATTCACACAGGGTGTTCTGAGGCAACATTTGACAACCGTGGAGGCTTATACGTAAATATCAACCAAATAGGGAACAAATCATAAGCTTCAAACAAACCTACGTCTGACCGAGCCAAAGAAGGAAACAGAATTTCTGCAATTCATTGCCCAGGAACATTTCCAATCAGATTTTGTAAACATGCGAGACCTTATAATCATTTTCACTTTGTAATCGCACATTCAACAACAACGAAACAACGGGAAACCAGAAAAACAGATGGCTAAACGAAGAGAGTAAACATCGATAAGCAATGAAAGCTTCGGTTCCACAGATTCCTTCTTGTATATATATGGAATTGAACAAGGGGCTGGAGAGTTACCTTTTTCTGCTTTAAAGATTCGAGATGGTGGGGGAAATCCCCAGGCAGGATGAGCGAACCTCAACAAAAATCGAAAAATCCCAAGTTGCAGCGTTTTAGTATGCCGACGAAACCGACGTAGCAGAGGTGAGATTGCTCCTTTGCGGCCAAATTCGGCGACCCTCCGGCTGTTCTTCCTTCAAGACATCTGAACAAAAATCCCTCCTTTCACTTTGTAGGTTGACCAGAAGTTCACGGCTTCACCAATGGAGCTAAATCGGGGCAGAGAATCCTTGCGAAAGCAGGCTGAAAAATCAGCCTGTTTGTGGGTTTTGCATAGGAAGAAAATTCTGCACTTTCCTTCGTGGTTTCTTGTCTAAAGCTCCTTCTTCCTCCCCAGAGCCCAGCCGCTGTTCTCACCTCCCCTTCCAGCCGTCCCTCTCTGTCTTCCTCACGCTGCTCTCCTCTCTTGTTTTCTAGCTTTTTTAGAATCCCCCCGTCAATATCTTCTCGCTGGTCTGTTTCTCTCCCCGTTAGCCACCCCCCACGAACAAGCTCCCTCTCTTTCAGTCTTTCTTTCACTCTTTCTCTCCCAACACCCTAGCCGTTAGCTTTCCCTTTCCTTTTCTGGTTCCTTCCTCAGCCCCAAGACTCCATCTTGCTCAGCTTTTCTCTCCTCCAACCCGTCACTCTTAGCTCCCCCTAGCTCTGCAGTTTTTCTTTTTCGTTAGCTCTCCTGAAGCCCCCCCCTCTGCGGCTACTGTTTTCATTCCTTTTTTACCCAGTTAACCAACCCCAAAACCCTATGTTCAATGGTCAGCAATCATCCCGTCCAGCCCTCTTTTTTCTTGGTCATTTGATCAGCCTCCCTTTGTCCTTTGCACGCTGCAACAAAAATGCAGCGTGCAAGCCGCGACATCTTTTTTCTTTTTTTCTTTTTTTCTTTTTTTTTAACTTTACAACTAATTAATCAAAAATGATAAAATGAAATATAAATAATAATAATAACAGAGTTACACAAACCAGGTAATAATAATAATAACAAAACAAGAATAATTTTAAACAAAAAACTAAACAAAAATGGCCATTTTTAAATTTTCCTATTTTCCATTTTTCATCATTTTCTTTTTCCTCAAAATAACTTAATAAAAATAACTAAAGTGCCCAAAGATTGAATAAACGTATTTTTGTGAACAAATTTTCCTTTTTCCCTTTTTCTCTTTTTTTTCATTTTTCCAATCCAACTAAAGCCTATTTTTTGAATTTTTCTTTTCAAGAAAGAATTGAATAAAAACAAAATGACTACAACATATTTTTGATGTTTTCCTTTTCTTTTTTTTAACAACTCTACGCTAATTTTTAACTTAAAAGCTAAAACTAAAAATTAAAAATAAACAACGAATGCAAGCAATCTAAAATGAAAATCATGAAATAGATGCCACATAAAATTATTCAAAATTTGGTGTCTACAGGCAGATGATGATCCAGACATGACATTGCCAAAGCTGACAGAAAGGAAGCTTATAAAGCTGCAGAGAAGATGGATCTTGCTTCCAATTATGGAGTGTCAGTCATAAACTAGAACCAACTATGTTTAATATTGGTGTTCTCATGTAAGTTAAGAAATGTTTCGTAATTAATTTTGGAATTTGTGATTTGGTTCCTAGTATTCATATTGCACCAAAGTTGTACATAGTCCAACGTTCTTTTATATTCTAGTACTTGGAATTGGTTTGAAATCGAGCCTCCAAGTTTAATCGTTTTTAATTCTTTTGAAAGTCTATCATTTTAAAAACTCGTTCTTCTGAAAGTTTATCATAGAGCTAATTCTCTTTGCAGGCAACTTCAATAAGCTCCATTTAATATCACTACTGCCCATATGAGACTATATTAAATGCGATAACTAGCTGCTTGGTGAATAACTCTTTTTCTTGGTAAATAATAAAACAAAATTCATCGTAACAAGGAAATCACCGACTTGAAATTTCATTAACAGGTGGCTCATAAAGTTCAAATGTCTTATTGAATTCTGGATTGGTAACAAAGTGTTCAAATGTAAGATCTAAAAACTTAGTACCAATCTCAATTGAAACAAATATTCTACGTAGAAGAATGTGCATTAATTTTAGGAAGCACTAGAAGTTCCGTTGTCAATTTATGTCAAATTTTCAAGTCTTTTCTCCACTTGAACACTTGCATGAAATATCACTGATGCATGGAGCTAGACAACCACACTTATCATTGCAATCTGCTCCAACTTGTTGTCCCATAGTGCAAGAGTTGTCATTCAACTCGAACTGATTTATTTTTGCTCCTCCGAAACCATGTAATTCTTGTGCCTATGGTTAGAATTGCATCACAAAAAAAAGTGAACACATAAATAAATGGATGAATACAAAAAAAATCATAAATAATCTTTTCCTAAAGAAGTAATTATTCATGATCACAACTGTAATAATTTACCTTGAGCAAGCCAGTCATGTTCATGGAACTGAAAGTGCATAGTTGGCCATAATTTTGTTGATTAAAATCCAAATTCACAAACTATCAACCACAAAAGTGAAAAATATTCATGAACTTTAGTATAAAACCAAAACATAAATTTGTTATAAAATATTTTTATGCAAATAAGAAACTAAAAAATTACCGGTGTAGGATGACATAGTTGTAGAAAGTTGCTTTCTTGAGATTGCAAAGACTCTATCATACTTACTGGCATAGAATGACATGGTTGAGTAAAGATTTCTTGTTGATACTGTAAAGATTCTATCATGCTCACCTCATTTGTATTTGCCTAAAAATAAAAAATAAATAAGCACATTTATAAATAGCTTGATAGTGAATTATTTTTTATACACATATGAATACATGATTCTGTTTAACATTCCGAAAATACAACCTTTGAAGGTTCTATAACCCCACAAAATTGCTGATTAAGAACATCAACATTATTTATGCTGTATGTAATATCATTTTGTTGCCGTTGCTATACAACCAAAAAGAAAAAAAGTTAGAAAAATATTGTTTGGAGCAAGTATAATACTTAATTGTTAGTCAATATATAATGAAAAATTATTACCTCTTGTAGTCCATGATGTTGCATACTGCACCTCGTAGATACAATATTTATAGTATCTCCTATAGGCTAATGAAAAGAAAAACAAAGAGTAGAATCATAATATAGGAACATATTGAATTGCAAAGATAGTAAAATTATAATGTAATAAAACCTCATTATGTGATGACATCTCCTTAGTATGATGACATCTTCTTGTTGATCTTCTTCTCTTAGTAGCCTTCTCCAGACTACTTCTCAATCTCTTGCCTGAAATAGTTCTTGCCTTTCTTTTAATGGCCTTGATATTGATACCACTCGCATTAGTAGTATTATTTGTGGGGTTGCAAACTTTTGTTGTATTCGACATCTCATTGCTCGACCCCTCTTGATGTAACCTTGCATCAACCAAATCCAATATTTTCAAAAGGCCTTCTTTAGCAATTTTATAAGTTTCTTTTGTTTGTGCAGCTTTTGTGACCAATTGAGTATACACAAATCTCTATAACGTTTCATAAAGAGCACTTTCGGATCCAAATTGTTATTGATATTGCAAGAGTTATTGTCTTCAATATATCCTGCTTTTGCTTTGTTGGTCCGTCTCTTTAATATGTATTGACTAGGGATCTTCATGATGTTTCTTACATTAAAAACTTTCAGAGAATGAGAGCATAAAATCCCAGAGAATTCATACTTCTTGCAACTACATGAAATCTGATCGCCCATTGAATCAAATCTAACCATATGATAGTTTTTTCTGCCTTTAGGAGTGATCTTATACTCTGTCAACGTTCCAACCTCACTATAGGTGATTATACCACAATTATGAGATTTACCCCACTCAGTTTCAAACCATTTGAATACTTCAGGAGTATAAACACTTGCAGCTTGTTTCAAAACATCAACATCAAATGGTAGTACTGGAGTACTCGTATATACTCTAAAGTCAGCTTTAAGTTCTTTATATCTACGATCATCAACTAATCTCTCAAAATGATTGAAAAACTCATGAAATTTATTCTTGTAGGTTACATACCTTTTAATCACACTATTCATGCTTTCGCTCCTTTGAGTTGTTGTCATATCTGCACAAAATGTTTCCCTTCCATACACCAATGCCCATTTTTCTTTAATTTTAAACATCCGATTTAACAAATCATTGTCTTCAAGATCATATTTCTTCAACATAGCATCCCATTCAGATATAAAGTCTTCTTCTTCATCAAAATCATATAAACATCTACTAAAATCATTTGCAAATTGTTTAAAATTTTCAAACACATGATTGAGATGAATAGCAGCATTTTGAAATATATGCCATATGCAAAGACGATGACGTATTTCAGGCCATGTAGAAGTTAGTCCTTTAGCCATTGCTACGTCCTAATCCGTAAGTATAGTGTTTGGGTTTTTTCCAGACATGCCTCTCACAAAAGTGTCAAACAACCACTCAAAAGTCGAAGCAGTTTCATCATATAATAAAGCAGCCCCAAATATTGCAGTCTGCTTATGATTATTCACTCCAACAAATAATGCAAATGGACGGCCTTCATTGTTCTTTCTGTAGGTCGTGTCAAAACAGACAACATCTCCAAAACTAGCAAAATCTACCCTCATTAACCCGTCAGTCCAAAAAATATTTGTAATCAAAGCATCTTCATCCACTTGAATTGCATGGAAGAAATTAGGATCCTCCAATTGCATTTTTTGCAAATATTCAAGTACACCTCCTGTATCTCCGACATCCATTTGTATTGTTCGTTTAGAACGTAAATAATTCTTGTAATCCTCAGGAATGAAACCTAAGTTCTCCCGTCCTCCTGCTTGTAGTGCCATAAGTTCATAAGAAACTTTTAGTGCTATACCCACACGGTATGCCATATCAATTTCAGCTGCATGAATAGAATTTATCTTTCTATGTGATCTGTGTAAGTGAGTTTTATTGGGACTTGAAAGATAGTGATTATACTCAATGATCAACTGACATATACGAAACTTACCGGTTTGTCTACTATTAACCTTCATTTTCGCCGAAGAATTAAATCGTGTTTCAGGACGATGAGCTCTTACATTGAGATCTCTT
The DNA here is from genome assembly GCF_003713205.1 of Coffea eugenioides. Lineage (NCBI taxonomy): Eukaryota > Viridiplantae > Streptophyta > Magnoliopsida > Gentianales > Rubiaceae > Coffea > Coffea eugenioides. The sequence goes on along the minus strand of NC_040036.1, from coordinate 40,715,284 downwards.
TTATCCTTTGCTCGTTTTCCTTCAGCACTACAACAAAATACCCTATCCATGACCTTACCATTGCTATCTTTGTGGAAGCTACTTCTTTTGATTCCAAAACCAACATCCTTTGCATATGCTAAGTAAAAATTATAAGCATCATCTTCACTCTCAAATTCCATGTCCATCTTCGGAAGTAGTTCCAGAGGAATCGATGCATGAATTTTGTTTACATCTTTTATCACATTTAAAACTGGTGGAGTGGAAACCTCATCATTAGTAATTTGATCTACCTTGTCAAAATCCAATCTGCGACAGGGTGATGCCTCAGTTTCCATAGAAGTCGTAGCATCCATATCCTGCAAATTTCCACAAAAATTTAATTGCAATACAATAAGAAAAAAATGTAAGCAAATTTTTTTCCTTAATAATTTCATTGAAATAGCTGAATTCTCAATTCTACTCATTCACTACTACTACTTGCAACTAGCCAGAAAAGCTATTGTTATTTCTTGTACCTCTTTTTCAATTTGGTACATTAGTAAAATTTATAATAATTCTTGAAATAATAAACAATTTTTTAATCCCACAAAGTAACTTATTTTCAAGATAGTAAATTGCTTAAAGTATTCAACTACTCAGAAATGCCTAACATCTCTTTAAGAATTGAGGCTCTCCTGATATGTGCATGAACCTGCAAAACTGTTTGGCATCTATTATGATAGGGCTAACTAATCCTTTTTATCAGGTGTCAAGAAATTCTCTCTTCATCTTGTCTCTTTGAGTTCTCAAAAAAAAAAAATAAAAAATCAAGACCCACTGAGTTATTTCGAAGAGATTACCAAATCTGTTGCAATTTATGAACTTATCATAAGATCACCGCTTAACTGGACTATTGATCACCACTATTCTATTGAGCTTCATCTTGTCTCTTTGAGTTCTCAAAAAAAAAAAATAAAAAATCAAGACCCACTGAGTTATTTCGAAGAGATTACCAAATCTGTTGCAATTTGTGAACTTATCATAAGATCACCGCTTAACTGGACTATTGATCACCACTATTCTATTGAGCTTTTGATGTCTGCTTTGGCTCAGTTTCTACCGGTATCTCAATAGATACTGTAGGACTAGAAATAACAGGATGGTTTCTTTGTCTCTAGATTAGGCACTCTTGTTTAATGGCAATCAGTAAAGGAAAAAAGAGCAAAGCACAGGCCACAGTTGCACTTCCAGTATAAGCTGCTTGTGAGAAAGCCACTGCTTTTTGAAGTATGATTATAACCATAAGAAACAATGCAAGCGCAATTGACACGAATAGGAAGTAGTAAAAAATGCTCAACTGATTTGGCTGCCTAACAACCTTCATTTCGCAAATCATGTACACGAAAACCACCGACAAAGTAGCTGGAAGCCAAGCAATAAGAAGAATAAGAGACTTGGAATCATTCCCATAAACAGCCAACTATATTTGTGTCAAGATAGCTCCACTAAGTCCAGTGAAACCTTTTCAATAGGCCAATCATGATTCCCCTGCTCTTGGGGAAACTTTTAATAGAAGTAACAAGAGCACCAGTCCAAATTATCTGTCCAATATAAAACCACTATTCTATTAATTTATAGGTTGCAGGGAAACCATAAAAATCCAACTATCAAGATTCCTAGGATTGGGCACCCACAATCTCCTATTGAATTTAACTCTACCAAGTTCATTTAGTTATCCACAGGAGAATAAGACAAAATCAATATAAAAAGCTTATAAACTATACTGAACAGAACTCTTTACAAAGTCATTTTTACACACAATAAATTATAGAAATCCAGCAAAAATTGGGTTAATAAACAAAGTAAACAATGAATACTGGGAAAAAATCTAAAAATAAAAGGAGAGGATAAAGGAATAAATAGGATACATCTGACCAAGGAGAATAAGGGCAAGCTTCATACATTCAGGTACGTCGGCAAGAGAAGGACGTCGTCATTGAATTGTGGACCTCATTGGAAACAGCCAACAATATAGCGGAAACAACCAACAATAACGTTTGGCTTTTTTAAAAGCAATCAAGCACGAAAGAGTTTGAAGGCAATCATCGGAAACAGAAGGTTTTCTTATTCTTTTTCCCCAAAGTAGCAGCCGTACAAAATTATTGATATATGAATTAAACCGCCCGGTTAATTTTGGTTCGGAGTTTTAGAGAATAAGAAAACTTGTGTTAATTTTGAACCAATTTGAGTGATTAAAAAACTAAAGTGCTAATGACAACAAGATACTTGGTGCAATTCTATGGTGACATTGGAAAAATGTAACTGAGGATTCCAAGTGTTTATCAACATGTTGTGTTGTGTTTTAACCCGCTTGATCGATTTAATTTTTTAGATTGAATTTACCAACGAAACATCACAAAAACGTGAGAAAAGATTGTGGTCTAAGTAATGAGAAAATACGTCTACATAGCTAAACTTTGACACTACTGACGCTATAATATAGAAACTTTTGCAATCCAACTTAATATAGAAGCATAATATGCTGGGCCCCTACGTTCTAATTTACCAACTTAATAGTAGTACATCAAATCAGCCAGCCCACAGAGCCCACATACATGGGCTTTGCTTCCTTAAGCATTTTGTTGAAGTGGGTTTAAGGATGGAAGCTGTAAATCTAATGCCACCAAACTCAACTTTCAACTTGTAGTAATAAAGTTCTCCTCTTTCCCTCCTCTTCCTTTGGCTTTGAATTAACCCCTTGACATACCGTACGGTTTGTTTGAGCCAGTGGTAGGATTAGGAAGTCAATAATAATAATAATGGTTTTGCCCAAATTCGAGTTTGAGACAAAGCTATTGTTGTATGGCCCATCCGTTTTTGTTTTGGTACTGGGCCAACAAAAGCCCATTGGAGCCACTCTTTAGCCGACCCTCCTGACGTGGGGCATTTCGGGTTTTTTTTTTTATTTTATATTTTGCCTAATTAGATGGTGACCTGTTGCTAGTCACAAATCTCGCCCAGATTTCATTATTGACTTCTCGTGTAATTTGAGGTAGGCTTTGTTTTGTTCGCTCTGTCCAGTATTTAACTATTTATTCATTTGACGTGGTCTATTAGTTTTTTATTACTGTGATGCAATGACCCGTCAACGTCGGTAACTCTGAAGATAAAATCAACCGACGACGGTAAAAATAGTTAAACATATAGTAAGGGTGTTCAATTTCTTCTGTTTAGTATTTACTTAGAGAAACACAAACCAATAGATTCACACTCGTACTAAAAGCCAAGGATGTAGTAGTTACATTTGGCGGATGCTGCTAACTGACGGTGACGGGCGCACTCAATTTGATTCCCACATCCACTTTACACAATACAACACTCGAATTGAAAGAGGACGGATTCAATGTCCACGATGATCACACGCAGTTCTAACACTAGACGGGGAATCCAATGTTAACAAGCAAATTTAAAGAAATTTGGTTTACACGTAGAAGAGAACCAAGAAATTGATTTTTTTTCCAGTTCTATACTTTTGGTTTGGTTGTACATCCTAGAGGTACCAAAAGAAATAGAATTCCCTAATAGAAATGGTAATTCAGGTCACAAACGTCTTGTGCTGTATGTTTGGGGTTAACGTATCAACCCATAAGTTTTAACGGGTCAATAACATGTCATTCATGTCAACCCACTCGTTGACTCATTACGACCCATTTTGTTTTTGTGTCATAATCGGATCAACCCATTTTTGACACTGCTAGTAGCCCCGTGTAGCCCATTGGAAAGGCAGCTGAAGCTACTTCTTTTGGTTCGTTGAGATGTGAGCTTTTTTTCACTTCATTTAATAGAAAAGAAAGATTTTATTGCGGCTACTGAATGAAAGAGCACCTCTTACTAATAAAAATCCCCTGCAACGGTGGAGTTTTGAGACATAGCCTTCTTCCACCATACACGTGACATTATGTCGTCAACCGACATGTTTTGGTAAGTCTATGGTCCCCCTTACTCTTTTACGCATTACATATGCTGCGGTCGGGACTATTCAGAATACGTCTCGATTCTTGTGCCAAACAACTGGAATGTACTCTGCGGAGCTTCATAGTTCAAATGGTGGCGTTGCTGGAATGTATTTCGGTGATCCCCAGTGCTCTAAGGGGTCTAGTCGGGATGCCCATCCTTATTTTCATTGTCGGTGAACAGGTACCAGTGGTAGTGCGATAGTGTTCAGAGTAGGAAGTCCATATCTTGAATCGTTGCTTCGTGTGTTGGAGATAGAACCCTTGGTGTCGCCCTAATTTCATTACCTCATATCTAGCTGACTGAAATACTATGGGGGCTTGTCTTCTTAACCTTCTGATACTACCCTGTCACTTCCTCTTCGGATTGATCTTCCTCTTATATTGTCGTAATCCCACCTGCAGTGAAAAAAATTCTAAGGTGGTGCCAGAACACCCCTTTGATCTAGTCAGATTTGTACATTTGTCAGCTCCTTGCACAACCTCTTTAGACTTCTCTTTCCTATAGAATAGGATAGATTAGGTTTTACATATGTTATCGTTCCCGGCGAAAAAAAAAAAAAAGAATGGTAAGGAAGTAGGACTGTGCATGGATGCCAACGTTACTGGGACTTATTGCCATTACTGCATATGGTGCCCGTTTGGATTTTTTTCTTTTTGGAATTTTCGTAAAAAAAAGTATTAGCAATTTGATATATATGAAATAAAAAGATAATTAAAAAATATATTAATAAAAAATATAAAAATTTGTTGAAGTAAAAATAGCAATCCAAACAAGACAATAACCATTATACTTCAATTCAATGTTCACTAGACACCCTTTGCCAGCATTTCCAGGTCAGGATCTGCTGGCAACTTTTATCAACAAGTATAGTTGTACACATCTGGTTCGGTTTAATTCACTCCAAGTTTTCCCTGATCTCGTTCGGCATGTCCCTTTCTTCAATAGTAAAAGATTAGTTATAAATTATTGATGTTTAATTTAAAAAAAATAATAAAAAACCTGAATTGATGTGAGAAGACTCCGTAGAGAAAGGGAAATTGTACATGGACCATGGTACATGGTTGGGCTACGTGGCCTTAGAAGCTAGAACCGTCTCCAACTCCACTGCCAAATTAGGGGTGCACTTGTAGAGCTTGTCTCTGTTCTAGAGCTTAGTGGTCATCGTGATGTATTACTCATTCCATCCATAGTCAAAGTAAACTTTTCACTTTTTACCTCCACGTTCTTAAGGTTTGGTGAGATGGAAAATCAAGAATTCAAACCTTATCTATTATTAATTGTCACAATATGTGGTTTCTCAAAAAATTCATACAAGTGCGTAATGCACCCATCTAATTCGATGGTGATTCAGTCCCCATCGGTCCCCCATAGGTACAGTTAGACCTCCTCCTTAGATTAGAATAGAGTAGAATAATATAGATAAAAGTGACGATGACAAAAAAAGACACAAGGATCATTTTGTAAAATCTAACACTACATTGTTACTGTTTTTCTATTTTTTGTTAAATGAGAAAATAAACTATCTCATGCACTGATACATTTATTATAATTTCATATTTTGAATGCGAGTATATTAACATAAATTCATCCGATGTCAAATCATCCAAACATAATCATTATGTGTTTTTTTAGAAAAATTGATTTTCCACAATAAAATCTCAAATTATGGGATACAAGAAAAGTTATACTTGATGTGGTGGAGGAAATCAAGGTTAATTTTAATGTGTCACATGGATAAAAGTAGACCATATATCAAATCTATCTAAATATTATAACAAAAAAATTTTAAGTGTCCAAAGAATTTTTTTTTTTTTGATATTCAATTTGTATCAAAAGCCAAATAATGGAGTATCCTAATGTGTCAAAATCAATCCTTTTATATAAATAAATTGACATTATTTAATGGTTAGTGCTGATGTGACGAGTAGTGAGTCGTAGCTAAAATTTTGCATTATTTAATTTTGAGTGATGTCGGGTTCCTCACTTGGATCACGGGTCTGTTTGTTTGGACTGAAAATATTTTTTGGAAAATATTTTCAGGAAATTCTGGTGTTTGGCACCCAAAAAGATTGGGAAAATTTTTTCCCGTGGAAAATCTTTTACGCAATCAGGAGTAAAATGACTTCCGCATCTGTTGTACTGAAGTTATTTTCTAATAACTCTAAGAGCTCATCAACTTCACGATCCCTTTAACAGGAAAAATTTTGAGAGCTTATCAGTCTCATGATCCTTTACTAAATTGAAAATTTTCAGATCATGACTGAAAATTATCTATTGTGCCTAACCTAGACCTACAGCCGCCTTCCCCCCCACCACCACAAAAGAAGCCTCCCCATCTTCCTTATCTTTCTTAGTACTATTTGTAAGCATCAGTAAAGTGCTTCATCTGATAGAACTCTATCAATGATAAGGATCTCATTCTCGAAGCAATTTCCATTGACATAGCGATTAGGTAATTAGTATGATCGATAATGGTAATGGGTTTGCGATGCTATGGATTTCCTGATCATGGAGTATGATCTAATTTTTTGGAATTTGAAGTATTTGGATTGGGGTGATGAATTGATATAGGTGTGGATGGGAGTTCTGGTCGTTGGCAGAAGGAATCTGACGAATCTTTGAGGGGAACATTCTTTGTGGGTTTTGGCTTCAAGGACTATTTTTCAAAAGTGCACCAAACACCTGAAAATGAAGGGAAATAATTTTTTTTCATATGAAAATGATTTTCACTGAAAAAATTTTCCTTGGGAAAAAATTTTACACCGAAACAAACGGACCCTACATCGTTGAATGGGTCAGCATCCAATGACAGTATGGCAGTATGCTCTACTTGTCCATCTATCGTGAATCATGCATGTATTTATTGTAACAAAGTTTCATCTATTGTCCTTTGATGAGATGACACTTTAAATGCGGTTAAGTTTACATCAATGTTTTGAAAACCGGACCGGACTGGCCGGTTCGATCGGTTGAATCACGAACCGGCCATGGCACCGGTCCGATTCAATGCCATAGTTGACTTTGTCAGAAAACCGGTCAAAAACCGGTCGAACCGTAAAAACCGCCATTGAACCGGTTTTCAACCTTCCCCTCCCCCCCCCCCCCCCCCTTTTTTTTTTGCAAAATGCAGTTATCAAGATTCGAACTCAAGACCTTTTTTTTTTGTTTGCAAAATGCAGTTATCAAGATTTGAACTCAAGACCTTTGTAATAGAAGACCAATGTATTAACCATTGCACCATCACATCTTATTAGTTTTTTTTGATAACTTATTTATATAAAGCAAACACTCATATTTCTTTTTTCCATTTTTCTTACAAAATCTCATCCTCTCATGGCTCTTTCTTTTTAATTTTCAACTCTCTCTCTCTCTCTCTCTCTCTATCCTCTTTTCTTTTGTCACTCCTTTTTTAATCAAACCTCTTTATTTTTAATTTATTGATGTTTTCTTCCATCTTTTAATTTTATTTTTGTCGATTAAATTGAAAAAAGTTAAAAAAAAATTATTTTTTTAACCCAAATTATTTAATGCCACAACCACTCACTTTTATCTCATTTTTTGTTTCTTATCAAGTTTACATTTCTATTTTTGATTTTCTTGACTTCCTTTGAACTCCAAACTTTCTTTTTTAAATTGCAATCTCTAAATCCCAAAACGTAAATTAAAATTTAAGTTCACAATATCTAAATTCTTATAGACATGAATTTTGTATAATTTCAAAATATTGTGATATTTTTGGGTTGGATTTAGATATAATTGAAATTGAGATAAAATTTATTTGTTTTAACTTATAATTTAAAAAATTTATTTTTAAAAATCCAAGTTATTAAAAAATAGTAGACTTTTCATCATATAAAGTATTAAATTAGTCCATTACATGTCTTATTTTGTACATATATATATTTATATAAATTATTTTTTAAAAAATTCATTGAACCGAGGTTGAACCGGTCCGACCGGTTGAATCTCGACTCTTTCACTTCATCGGTTCAATTAACGGTCCGGTTTTTAAAACATTGGTTTACATATAAAACTTGTAGCATAGGGCCATTTCGGTGTTCGAGTAATAAATAGAGGAAGTTCCCATCCAGATATGATTTCGAAGTAAATTTACTAATATAATGCTGAAAACTTCATATAATTGAATGTTATATTCAAAGTTCTTTGTGAAAACTATGAAAGAGTAAATGAATCCACTATGACATTTTTGTCAAGTATTAATTGTTTGTTAAAGATTGATTGGATGTCTTATTGTCCATTTGTTGTTAAAGAAATTCCTAACCAAATTTTGTCATGCAAGCCCTTTTTTATTTCCTTTGTGGAATATGTGATTAGAATTTAAAAAAATAATTAAAAAACACCTGCTGAGACCATAGGTAAATATATTTTGGTAAAGGAATTGATAATGTATTTTTTATTTTTATTCAAGGGAAGGCTCCAAACCTTATAATAGATAAAAGAAGAGTTTGAGAGTTGAATGAGGGACCTCCTATTCAAGTTAATATCTCTATCAGGTTAACTAGATTTTCATGACATCGACAATATATTTTTAATATATATTAATTGGTTAATTGAAATTAATGTTGAACAAAGACACGTTCTTAAATGAGCAAATAATAGGTCATGCGTGATTAAATATTTTGGAAGTTTTCTACAAAGAAAAAGAATTGAAAGCAACAAAAAAAAAATTAAAAACCCATCACAAAGTAAAAAAGAAAAAAAGAAAAAGAAAATAAAATAAGCCTTTATTAGCTCCTTTAAGCAATTAGATCTCCATCAACTGCTGCAAGATCACCAATTAAATCACCCAAAGGTCTTGCTATCCTAACGGGGATACAGGCAGTGGCGAAAAAGTGGAGGGGATGGGGAGGGGAGAGAGCTAGTGGAGGATAGGGGTAGTGATAAATTGCGCATCCGGTGAGTAGCTCGATCAAAAAGCTCGGCTCAAGTTTAGTCATACCTCAAATTTGAGTCAATTTAGAGCTATTTGAGTCCGTTATTGAGTTGAGTACATGTCTTTAAGTATTCTGTTTGAAAACTCTTTGAACTTTCTATTTTTTATATATGATTTTATTTTTTATATGATTGTTAAAATATCTAAGAGTGTATATTCTGGCGACAAATTACATATCTTACCATTCAAACTCGAGTAAATCAAGCACGGACTCGATCTCAATTTACTTGTCATTTGACTTAGAGTTAGGTATCAAAGTCATTATATTTTGCACAAGTCGAGCTCAACTTTCAAAAATAGAGGTTCATCGAGCTTGAACTTAGGTAATGTATTTCAAACTCAACTCAGATTATTACCAGCCCTAATGGGGAGTCGGAAAAATGAGAAGGGGTGCAGGGGGAACATTGAGAGAGAGAGCGAGAGGGGGAGGGGAGGGGAAGATAGAGAGAGGTGGCATGATTGGGTGCACGAGGAGAAGAGGAGAAGGAGAAGGAAGGGATGCTTTGGAAAATTTACTCTTCTCCTTCTTCAATGATAACAGTGTATACACAGTCAATATATGTAAAATTTATTCTTCATATAAAGTCATTTTTTTAAAAAAACAACTACAATGAGGTAGAGTAAATTTTAAATGAGCACCTCCTAAACCCACTATCTAAACAGACGCAAGCTCAACATCAGCACACACATTTCTGAAGCCCGCAAGTGGGGTTACTTTCTGAGTAATTTTCATTTTATATAAAACAAGATATGGGTTATATGAATATTTGTAAGCTTTATGAGAGTAATGTGATTATATCCAAATCTTCAAGGAGGTAAATAATAATTTTCCCCGTTTTACTGCTTTGCTTTTTCTTTCTTCAAATATTCGCACATCAGGCTTGTAACCAACAGCAATTGGCATTAATGACGATGACCCCAAATTTTCTGCAGATTTCCCGTTCCATTCACTTCCACGTTTCTTTTTTGTGTCACTTCGTGATGACATTTTGATTCTATTTTCTTCTTCTCTTATCCAGGACAACATTTTTACAATATTTTTGTCCATGAATCAAGCTACCAAGCCACGTGTACGATTAATCCTATCATCTTTTGACTTTCACAGCCCATGTAATACACGATCAATGCATTCTAAGGAGAAGTAATTATTTGTAAAAAATCTGACCATCATCAAATCATTAAGCGGTTCAACATTTTCATTTTAATTTCTCAAGTATGAGCGAGACTTTTCTCTTCTAATACATGAAGTACTACAATTCACGTAGACTTTTGGGATGAATTGTGAGTCAAATGATTAGACATTTGAGACATCATGCTCCTTCTACTACTTTCTTTGAAGCATATTAGATTAAACAACATTTTCAGCACTAACTATATTTTACAGCTTTAAATTTGTATCAATTTTTCACTTTGCACCTTAAATTTTAATTTTAAACATTTTACACTATAAACTCATAATTTTGGACATTTTAAAATTTATGCTCTCAAATTTATCGCATTTAAGTCAATCAATGATAGCGTTAGTAAAATCAATAACACGAGGGCCTTATAAATCAATGAAAATTCACTGAATGAAGGTGGTGAAAAGGAGCCAAGGTATCTCAAGTATAATAAAATAATATATTATCATTAATTTACACCATCTTTCTAATATTATTAGTGATTGTAAGTATATAAATCAATGACAATGTGATAAAAGCGATCAGAAAGAATTAAGAGATTGCAATTGGAACAAAATTATACATTGTCATTAATTTGTACCGTCTTTTATCTCATTAATTTTGCTAATGTTGTCAATGGCTAATTTAAATGGGACAAATTTGAAAATTTAGGGAGCAATATGTTCAACAAAAACATCTAAAATTAAAGTTCGGGATTACATTTTTATTCCGCACAAGAATTGTAATATCAATTTCGTGTAGTTGGACTGGTGGGTATTAGGGATGGAGGACTATGCAAGGGTACCAATTTGTGGGGCCAATGGCCATTACTATGTGCATCTAATCTACTCCTACTCCTATTCCTACTCTTATACTGAGAAAGGAGTCTATTCTAGGGGGTGGGATTGAACCACCATCAAATCAGATGGGCATCTCAAAATTAATGTGGTGGTCAACTTCTCTAGAGGGATTGGTTATATAGGGATATTATTTAATGGTGAATACTCATGTGGCAATTAGTGAGCCATAACTGATTTTTTACATTATTTAATTCGAAATTATAGTAGGACGTATTATTTAATGGTGAGTGCTCAAGTGGCGAGTTGTGAGTCGTAACTGATCTCTTTGCATTATTTATTTGAAATTATAGTAGGACACATTCTCCACTAGTTTACTGTTGAGTGATGTTAGGTTCCTCACTTGGATTACATCATCGAATGCGTCAGCATCTAATGATGGTGACGGGAAATTAAGCGTTATTTCAGTACGCGCTACTTGTCCATCCATTACCTCGTGAATCATGCAAGTATTTATTGAGGGAAAGCAATTGTTGTGACTGATAAGAGTATATTTTACGTGTTTTCAGTGTATTTTATTGGTTAGTTTTGGTGTGTTTTATTTAGTTTTATAGCTAATGAACTAGGATTCTAGTGAAAATATGCATTTTATGGTTTAAAGTGCGAAAATTGTATTTCTATGGATTTTAATGGGAAAAACTTCATGTTTTTGTAGGTTTAATGATTCAATCATCAAAGGAAGTGAATTGAGAAGAGAATTGAATGGTTATTTGATGATTTGAAGTGGTTTAGAGAAGACATGAAGTACAAAACATTCAAAAGAAAAAATGCAAGTGAAGGCAACTTTGACACCTTGTGGTATTTTGATAATATATTGAGCTACACAGATCAGATTGAGGTGATTCTTAAACCATTTTGAAGCTAAGAGATAGATCTATATTTGTTATGAAGACATAGAAATCCAGTTCAGTTGTCTTCATAGTCAAAAATTCGAAATACAGAAGTACAACTCTGTTATTGAAAGCTGAAACAGAGCTCTGATCAGTTGATGGTATTTTGGTCATATCTCAGTCCATAGAGCTCCAACTTGGATGATTCGTAAGGCATTGGAAAGCTAACTCAAAGGGCTACAACTTTCATGTTTTGCACAAGAGCTAGTTCGGCCTACATCATTGAGAAAATAGTAGTTGAAGTGGTGTCAAATGCACAGAAGTGAAAATGCGACTTCATGAATACATGGCTTGAAGCCGCGTATTCTCTTCTGTTTTTTGCAACTTGCTCATCAACTTGCCCTGCTTTCACATAACTTTTCCATCTCAATTCCAGCTATCAATCTCGGAAGTATCTCATCAAGAAAAGGTTGGAAAGTTGGAAAGACAACTCATGGAAGTTTCAAGAGTAAAAAATGACAACTAAAAACAACTCATTTGGCTCTTGAATCCTCTATAAATAGAGGCCTTTGGAGAACATTTGCACAACTTTGGAAGGCTAGAGAAACACGCCAAAAATGTAGACTTTCACTGGAGTTTCCTTAGTTCATTGTTAGGGTACATTAGTATAGTTAGTGTAGTTTATCAGTCTTGTATTTGTAGTTAGATTTCGATGAAGATTTGAAGAGCAAAGATGGAGAGTTAGTGCTCATGTGACAAGGGTGACATCTCTTCTATCACTTTCTCTTTTGTATTTGATTTCATGTTTAGCTATAATACAAGTTTGGATTTGTTTTTCTTCATGTTTAGTTAAAGTTTACGCCTAGAGTATGGATAAACTTTCTATATCTTGTTAGTGATGTTTATTTGGTTATGTGGTGATATTATTTTGAACAAGTTATTTATCACTTTTGCTTTTCTAATCATGATTAACTGCCATTAATTGTGATAATCTTAAGGTGTTAAGTTGGCATTGAGAATTGGAATTTAACACTAGTTCAAGGAAGTGATAAACCTAGGGAGTACACTCACGGGAGTAGAGGTGCACCTTTGCGGTTTTAGTGACTTATTTCATGTAATTTCATAGAAGAAATGAGCTTGTAGTTAATTTCATAACCACGAGAGTAGATATGGTTTAGCTACAAGTATAGTTGATTCACTACGAGAGTAGATTTAACATACATTAGGAAATTACGCCATAACTAGCCAAGATAATATTATTCACTTAACCGGTAATCTCATTTGCAAGAGTAGTAATGAATTCCATATCTCTAAGAGCTTTCTAGTATTATTTTCATTACTTTTATGTTTATGATAGTCTAGATAATAAAGGAGTTCGAAAAATATCGGTAGTTGCAATCTTCCCTGTGAGATCGACCCTTAATACTCTATATTCGCTCTCGACTCGTATACTTGCGATAAATCTCGTATGAGGTATTTAGAATTTATAAATGTAAAATTTGATTGCGGATGAGTCAATTGTTATATGTATGCCCCGTATACGTCAATGACAAAGTGTCATATATTGTCCTTTGATAAAGTAAGAAAAATTATACTTGATGCATGGACAAGGAAATCAATTTGTATCTTAATGTATGCCATCAATCCAAGCAGACCATATATCGAATTCAACTAAATACTATAAGAAAAATTTTGAAAAGGTTCCTTTTCATACCCAATTTGCACCAAAAGCCAAATAATGGAGTACTTTAATGTGTAAAAATCAATACTTTCTAAGGATAAATCGGTATTATTTAATGATGAGTGTTGACATGACGAGTACTGATTAGTTTTTCTCATTACTATACTGAATTTGAAATTGTAGTCAGACACGTTCTATATCATCGAATGCGTTCAGTATGCGCTACTTGTCCATCCATTACCTCATGAATCATGCAAGTATTTATTGAGGGAAAGCAATTGTTCTGACAAAGTGTCATCTATTTTCCCTTGATAAAGTAAGAAAAATTATACTTGATGCATGGAGAAGGAAATCAATGGGAATCTTAATGTATGACATCAATCCAAGCAGACCATATATCGAATTTAACTAAATATTATAAGAAAAATTTTGAAAGGGTTCTTTTTTATACCAAATTTGTACCGAAAGCCAAATAATGGAGTACTTTAATGTGCAAAAATCAATACTTTTGAAGGATAAATCGATATCATTTAATGATGAGCGCTCACATGAAGAGTACTGATTATTTTTTTCTCATTACTGTACTGAATTTTAAATTAAAGTTTGGGATACAAATTAAGAAGTCGATACAAGTTTAGAGATGTAAAGTGAAATTTATTTACATTTTTGTTCCACACAAGAATTGAAATATCAATTTCGTGCAGTTGGACTGGGGGGTATTAGGGATGGAGAACAACTATGCAAGGGTAGCAATTATGGGGGCCAATGGCCATTACTGTGTGCTCCTGTGGTGATATTATTTAATGGTGAGTACTCATGTGGCGATCAGTGAGTCATAACTGATTTTTTGCATTATTTAATTTGAAATTATAGTAGGACGTATTATTTAATGGTGAGTGCTCGTGTGGCGAGTAGTGAATCGTAACTGATCTTTTTGCATTATTTATTTTGAAATTATAGTAGGACACATTCGCCACTATTTTACTGTTGAGTTATGGTAGGTTCCTCACTTGGATTACATCATCGAATGCGTCAGCATCTAATGATGGTGATAGGAAATTAAGCATTATTTCAGTATGACCTACTTGTCTATCCATTAGCTGGTGAATCATGCAAGTATTTATTGAGGGAAAGCAATTGTTATGACAAAGTGTCATCTATTGTCCTTTGATGCATGGAGAAGGAAATCAATGTGAATCTTAATGTATGACATCAATCCAAGCTGACCAAATATCGAATTTAACCAAATATTATACGAAAAATTTTCAAAAGGGTTCTTTTTGATACCCAATTTGTACCGAGAGCCAAATAATAGAGTACTTTAATGTGTAAAAATCAATACTTTCCAATGATAAATCGATATTATTTAATGATGAGTGCTCACAACACGAGTACTGATTAATTATTATCCTTACTGTACTGAATTTGAAATTAAAGTTTGGGATACAAATTAAGAAATCGATACAAGTTTAGAGTTGTATAACGAAATTTATTTATATTTTTGTTCCGCACAAGAATTGTAATATCAATTTCGTGTAGTTGGACTGGTGGGTATTAGGGAAGGAGAACAACTATGCAAGGGTACCAATTAGTGGTGCCAATGGCCATTACTGTGTGCTCATGTGGCGATATTATTTAATGGCGTGAACTCATGTGGCGATTTGTGGGTCGTAACCGGTTTTTTTCATTATTTAATTTGAAATTATAGTAGAACGTATTGTTTAATGGTGAGTACTCATGAGTCGTAATTTATCTTTTTGCATTATTTATTTTGAAATTATAGTAGGACACATTCTGCACTATTTTACGGTTGAGTGATGTTCGATTTCTCACTTGGATTACATCATCGAACGCGTCGGCATCTAATGATGGTGAGGGGAAATTAAGCGTTATTTCAGTTAGCGCTACTTGTCCATCCATTACCAGGTGAATCATGCAAGTATTTATTGAGGGCAAAGTGTCATCTATTGTCCTTTGATTAAGTAAGAAAAATCATACTTGATGCATGGAGAAGGAAATCAATGTCAAACTTAATGTATGACATCAATCCAAGCATATCATATATCAAATTTAACTAAATATTAGAAGAAAAATTTTGAAAGGGTTCGTTCTGATACCCAATTTGTACCGAAAGCCAAATAATGGAATACTTTAATGCGTTAAAATCAATACTTTCTAAGGATAAATCGATATTATTTAATGATGAGCGCTCACATGATGAGTACTGATTAGTTTTCTCATTACTATACTGAATTTGAGATTGTAGTCAAACATGCTCTATATCATCGAATGCGTCAGCATCTATTTCAAGTTCTTGTCCATCCATTACCTCGTGAATCATGCAAGTATTTATTGAGGGAAAGCAATTGTTGTGGCAGAGTGTCATCTATTGTTCTTTGATAAAGTAAGAAAAATTATACTTGATGCATGGAGAAGGAAATCAATGTGAATCTTAATGTATGACATCAATCCAAGCAGACCATATATCGAATTTAACTAAATTTTATACGAAAAATTTTGAAAGGGTTCTTTTTGATACCCAATTTGTACAGAAAGCAAAATAATGGAGTACTTTAATGTGTCAAAATGAATACTTTTTAAAGATAAATCGATATTATTTAATGGTGAGTGCTCACATGATGAATACTGATTAGTTTTTCTCATTGCTGTACTAAATTCGAAATTAAAGGTTGGGATACAAATTAAGAAATCAAAACAAGTTTAGAGACGTAAAGTGAAATTTATTTACATTTTTGTTCCGTGCAAGACTTGTAATATCAATTTCTTGTGGTTGGTCTGGTGGGTATTAGGGAAGGAGAACAACTATGCAAGAGTACCAATTAGTGGGGCCAATGGCCATTACTATGTGCTCATTTGGCGGTATTATTTAATGGTGAGTACTCATGTGGCTATTAGAGAGTCATAACTGATTTTTTGCATTATTTAATTTGAAATTATAGTAGGACGTATTATTCATTGGTGGGTGCTCATGTGGCAAGTAGTGAGTCGTAAATGATCTTTTTGCATTATTTATTTTGAAATTATAGTGGGACACATTCTCCACAATTTTATTATTGAGTGATGTTAGGTTCCTCACTTGGATTACATCATCGAATGCATCTGCATCTAATGATGGTGACTGGAAATTAAGCATTATTTCAGTATGCACTACTTGTCCATCCATTACCTTATGAATCATGCAAGTATTTATTGAGGGAAAGCAATTGTTGTGACAAAGTGTCATCTATTGTCCTTTGATTAAGTAAGAAAAATTGTAGTTGATGCATGGAGAAGGAAATCAATGTGAATCTTAATGTATGACATCAATCCAAGCAGATCATATATCGAATTTATCTAAATATTATAAGAGAAATTTTGAATGGGTTTTTTTGGATACCCAATTTGTACTGAAAGCCAAGTAATGGAGTACTTTAATGTGTAAAAATCAATACTTTCTAAGGATAAATCGATATTATTTAATGATGAGTGCTCTCACAACGAGTATTGATTAGTTTTTCTCATTACTGTACTGAATTTGAAATTAAATTTTGGAATACAAATTAAGAAATCGATACAAGTTTTGAGTTGTAAAGTGAAATTTATTTACATTTTTGTTCCACACAAGAATTGTAATATCAATTTCGTGTAGTTGGACTGGTGGGTATTAGGGAAGGAGAACAACCATGCAAGGGTACCAATTAGTGAGGCCAATGGCCATTACTGTGTGCTCATGTGGCGATATTATTTAATGGTGAGTACTCATGTGGGATTAGTGAGTCATAACTGATTTTTTGCATTACTTAATTTGAAGTTATAGTAGGATGTATTATTTAATGGTAAGTGCTCCTGCAACGAGTAGTGAGTCGTAACTGATCTTTTTGCATTATTTATTTTGAAATTATAGTAGGACACATTCACCACTATTTTATTGTTGAGTGATGTTAGGTTCCTCACTTGGATTACATCATCGAATGCATTGGCATCTAATGATGGTGATGGGAAATTAAGCGTTATTTCAGTACGAGCTACTTGTCCATCCATTACCTGGTGAATCATGCAAAGTATTTATTGAGGGAAAGCAATTGTTGTGGCAAAGTGTCATCTATTGCCCTTTGATGCATAGAGAAGGAAATCAATGTGAATCTTAATGTATGACATCAATCCAAGGAGACCACATATCGAATTAACTAAATATTATAAGAAAATTTTTCAAAGGTTTCATTTTGATACCCAATTTGTACCGAATGCCAAATAATGGAGTACTTTAATGTGTAAAAATCAATACTTTCTAAGTATAAATCGATATTATTTAATTATGAGTGCTCACGTGACGAGTACTGAATAGTTTTTCTCATTGCTGTACTGAATTTGAAATTAAAGTTTGGGATACAAATTCAAAAATCGAAACAAGTTTAGAGTTGTAAAGTGAAATTTATTTACATTTTTGTTCCGCACAAGAATTGTAATATCAATTTCATGTAGTTGGACTGGTGGGTATTAGGGATGGAGAACAACTATGCAAGGGTACCAATTAGTGGGGCCAATGGCCATGCTCATGTGCCGATATTATTTAATGGTGAGTACACATGTGGCTATTGTCGCGCCCCACTTTTTGAAATGTGTGAGTGTGTTGTGGTGTGGTGGTGTGAGTGTGTAATATACATGTGAACGTGTGCGGAATGAAAAGTAAAAGGCCATGGGACTTAGAATGCGACGATTTGGCCAAGTGAAGTTCAAAAGGGTTTTTTGTAACAAAAATGGAGTCGCCACTTGGTATAGAGTCAGGGTGTACCAAGGCACCCAAAAATGATTTTTGTTTTTGAATAAAAAAGTAAATAAACCCTTTTTGAGAACTTTTGGGTCTGCGTAACCAAAAGAGGGATCGGGGGTCACATTTGACGAAGGGGAAGGCAAGGATAAAAATCCAAGGCACCCCTTCGACCTAGCCAAGGCTAGTTGCGTGACTTAAACCAATTTTTCCCTAATTTTTCTACCCAAGGTATGTATCGCGTGTTGGATATGTCTATATGAATGCAAAACCCTAGACCTAGGGGTATGGGGGGAAATTTCTCTTCAAAGGTTGAGTGGTGCCAATCACATTAGTTGTGAAGCCCAATAATGATCCTTTTGGAGAGGTCACACCTAAACCTAAATGACGTAAAAAATGAGTGGAATGCATGCCATGTGAAAGTGTGAGTTTGTGTGAAGTGGGAAGATTGATAAAATACGATACAAGTGGAGGTGTGCAAATGTCTTTGAATGCAAATATATATACTCCAAGTGCAAGTGGGCAAAAAATGCATGTATGCAATTTAAAGAAAAGTGCGAAAGTGTCGGTGTGCAAATGAAGATGAAAGTACTCGTGTGCGAGTGAAGATAAGAGTGTTCGTGTGCAAGTGAAGATAAAAAAGTGTTCGTGTGCAAGTGAAAGTGATAAAAGGGTGCATGTGTGCAAATGAGACAAAAGTGAAAGTGTAATGATAGAGTGGATTGAGAATGCATGAGCTTAGGGAATTTATGCATATTGGGTACGGGGAGACCTAAATCGTGACTCAATTTGCCCTTTGATAGAGGGAATACAAGCGTGCTAAGACTTAGAAAAAGCCACACTCGTCTATATCCCATATTTAAGGGGACTCTTCAGGCAAATGTACCCTAACTAGCATGAGATGCAAAGAATCCTAAAATGAGGGAAAAGGGGCTCGAGGAGCATGCCAAATGATAAAACTAAGAAAAATGCATGACATGTAGTAAACATGCAAATATGCACTAACAAAAAGGGATGGCCTAATGAGCCACAACTAGCATTGGACTAGTGTGGTGACGTACATTCATCCATTCCATTCATTCATGGTTATGAAAGCAAGTAGACATGCCAAAACGCTCGTAAACACGTAGCACGTAGCACTTAGCATGCTCGACTAGATGCAAGAGCCTACTAAAGCAATTAAACATGTAGCAACAAAAACAAGCAACCAAAGGGAAGGGGAAATGGACCAGATGCTCTACGAGCCCTAGCTATTACAAGCCAAGAGGTGTACACATACCCCATGAAAACATAAAGGGAAAGGGTGAATGGACCAGATGCTCTCCGAGCCCTATCTATTACAAGCCAAGAGGTGTACACATACCCCATGAAAGCATAAAGGGGAAGGGGAAATGGACCAGATGCTCTCCGAGCCCTATCTATTACAAGCCAAGAGGTGTACACATACCCCATAAAACTTAAATAAAAGTAAAAACAAGCAAATGCAGGCAAGGAGGTAAGGAAAACGGAGTAGGCATGCATATGCACATAACACGTAGGAGCACGTAAGGCTAAATGTAGTGCAAATGAGGGATAGAGTGTACCTCCCTTGAATTGACGCCCCAATGAAGTGGAATTATTCAATTACCCTCCAAAATAATAAAAAGGTCAAGGCACCACTTTATTTAAGAAAAATTAAAAGAAATGGGCAAAACAAGGCTCACCTAGTCATAAGGTCCCTAAAGTCATAACTTAAGTGCAATTTAAACTAGGCATGGTAATTAATTAAAACAAACAAACAATGAAGTGGCACAATTTAAAATTAACAAGGACCAAAATGATGAAATTCTCTAATTGATTGGGTCATAGTGAAATAAGGAGAGACTTGGGGGGTTAAAGTCCAATTTTAGAATTTATTTCATGCATGCATACGTAAAGAACTTAAAATTCTGCAACTAAAAGGAATGAATTCTGCTGACTTTTTGTCCCAAGCTTGCGGCAATGTCCAGATGCAATTCTATCCGTTTACCATGGAAACAAAATTATCAACTAAACCCACAACTTCATGGTGGGATTGAAACAAACAAAATTGGAGCTGACCAGCAAAAGAAAAACTAACAGCAAAAGAAAGAAAAAGAAAAAATGCAGCAAAACCTTCGACAATCAAGAACAGGCGCACACTACTGCCTTTTCCTTTCAAGTAAAGATTCCAGATTTAATCCAGAACTATTCATCTAGACTTCAACTTAAATTGAGCAACGAAACTACATGATGATCACAATCCAATGGCCAGAAATTTGGAAAGATCTTATGCAAAAATACTGGAAAAATATGCAAAAATCTGAAGAACAAAACTGCTGCAACTTTCTTTGTTCATTCAAGACAAATTTCATGCAAACAGGTTCACTGAATACCAGGATTTTAACTCTCAGCTATCAACTAAAACAATAGCTAGACTTTGTTGCAGGTCCAAAGCAAAGAATCTAAGCAAACCGTCAGGGATTAAAAGGAACTAATCAACAAAAGAATGGAAAAAGTGCAGCAGAAATTTTTCTTTGCAACTTGCTGTGCTTCATTACCGAAACATTACCAGCCAAACCTCAACTTTTGAATCAAATGATCATAAGACATTCCCCAAATCATCAACCAAGCCAAATAAGACACTCATTGCAAGATCAAATAAGAAAATTCAGGTTGATGACTGCTAAAAACACAAAGGGGCGGCAGAAAATTTATAACAGCCCAAACAAAAATGCAGCAAAACTCTTCTCCATTCTCTGTGATCTTACAACTTCATTAGCCATTCAGTGAGCTTACATTAGATTCCAGAATCATCATAAAACGTTAGCTTAGACATGCAAACCAAGAACTCTAACATCCAGATTACATCAATAAGGACCAAAGATATAGCCTTTCCAACAAGATTATCAAGCATCTGCTTGGCTCTTCAACTCACGGACAAGATGGGCAAGCCTTTTGAACCGAATAAATGAGAGGAGGGAATGGGAAACAAAAAGGGACCGGTCATGAACAATTAAGTGACGTTCATTTCTAGCTAAAATGCAAATTTTTAGATGTCTTAAAAGAACACAAACAGCATGCGATTGATGCAAGACCCATAACAGAGCAAGAACTCAGATTTCATATGAAATGACAATAGACAAACAAAAGGGTGAAGGTTACCTATTCACTGCCGTTGGAGTTGAAGCTTCATCCTGGGTTCGACGACAATAGGGAAACAGCTTCTGATGAGGAAATCTACTGGGGATGTTCAGCCTTCTCCTTGTTTTCTTTTGAATCGATCAGTTCCTCCTTTTCTCCCGTCCTTGCTTGATTTTCTTCAGCCTTCAATGCTTTCGTAAGCCACAAAGTCTAACCAGCCGCCCCTTCGTCATTTGATTTCTTCCTTTGTTTCCCTCCTGTCACTCCACTCTCGGACTTCCCTCTGTTTTCCTTTCTTTTCTGGTTCCTCTCCGTCAGAACCCCCTCTTGCCCGAAGCCTTTCTCTGTTTTCTGTTGTCACCCTCTCAATCTTTCTCCCCTCCTCCCTTGCGGCTGTTACCCTCTTTTCCCTTTATACCTGGACTTTCCAACCCTAAAACAACTCAGCATATTTCCATATTTGCAGCCAAAGGAGCCGTCTCAACCTTTTTTTGCAAGCTGCAACAAAACGCAGCTTCATGCCGCGTTTCTGTGTTTTTTTTTTTTTTTTAAAACTATTAATACAAAAATTAATAAAATATAAATAATAATAATAACAAAATAACAGAATTGAACACAATTTAAAATAACTAAAAAAAAGTGGCCATTTTCAATTTTTCACATTTTTCTTTTTTTTCTTTTTTTTTTCAAAATAACTTAATAAAAATAACTAAAGTGCAAAAAGGTTGAATGTAAAGAAACAAACATATTTTGTGAACAAATTTTCGTTTTTTTTTTTCTTTCTTTTCCATTGTTTTTCTTTTCCAAGAAAACTAAAAACCTATTTTTTGAATGTTTTGCTTTTTCTCTCTAGCAACTCTATGCTAACTTAAAATTTAAAAACTAAAACTAAAAGTAAATAAAACTAACAAGACAAACAAGAATAAATGACAAATGAAATAGATCAACTAAAAGGGCCAAAAATGAACTAAAATAAAATAACCACTAAAAATGAGAAACAAACAATAACGAACTAGAATGCAAACAATCTAAAACAACCAAAATCATGCAATAGATGCCACATACAAATTATTCAAAATTTGGTGTCTACAGTTTGCCCCTCTTTGTCTGAGTTTTGGAAAAACTTGAGACAAAGAAGTAGACACCAAATACCTACCTGTGTTATCCGGTCGCCCCTATCCGGAGGACTGACCTAACAAGGAATTTCAAACATGGGACTGGCCCGAACAGAATTGCAAACGGGATAGACCCGGACAGAAATTTAAATGGGATAGACCCAGACAGAAATTTAAATGGGATAGACCCAGACAGAATTTTAAATGGGATGGACCCACGGGATAGACCCGGATAGAAATGTAAATGGGATAGACCCGCGGGATAGACCCGGACAGAAATGTAAAATTGGGATAGACCCACGGGATAGACCCGGACAGAAATTTAAAATTTGGGATAGACCCACGGGATAGACCCGGACAGAAATTTAAAATTTGGGATAGACCCAGACAGAAATGTAAAATTAGATGAATTGAAGTGAGATAGAGTGTTGGTGGGATGAAAACACGCACATTAGTGAGATAGGCTCGATGCTAACAGCAGTAGGATGAAAACGCGCACGTTAGTGAGATAGACTCGATGCTAACGGCAGTAGAATGAAACACGCACGTTAGTGAGATAGACTCGATGCTAACGGCGGTAGAAATGAAACACGCACGTTAGTGAGATAGACTCGATGCTAACGGCGGTAGAATGAAACACGCACGTTAGTGAGATAGACTCGATGCTAACGGCGGTAGAATGAAACACGCACGACTCGATGCTAACGGCGGTAGAAATGAAACACGCATGTTAGTGAGATAGACTCGATGCTAACGGCGGTAGAATGAAAACGCGCACGTTAGTGAGATTGACTCGATGCTAACGGCGGTAGGGCGGAAGCGCACACGTTAGTGAGATAGACTCGATGCTAACGGTGGCAGAATAAAAACACACACGTTAGTGAGATAAACTCGATGCTAACGGTGGTGGAATGAAACGCACACGCTAGTGAGATAGACTCGATGCTAACGGTGGTGGATGAAAACGCACACGTTAGTGAGATAGACTCGATGCTAACGGTGGAATAGAAACGCACACGTTAGTGAGATAGACTCGATGCTAACGGTGGTAGGGTGAAAACGCACACGTTAGTGAGATAGACTCGCTAACGGTGCTTAATGCTAACGGTGGAATAGAAACGCACACGTTAGTGAGATAGACTCGATGCTAACGGTGGTAGGGTGAAAACGCACACGTTAGTGAGATAGACTCGATGCTAACGGTGGTTGAATTAAAACCAATCCCAACATGACTTTTATGAAGTTGGCGGCACAAGATCCAGGCCCAACGTGACATTTGCGAGGTTGGCGGCACGGAGTCCAGGCCCAACGTGATCTTGTGAGTTGTCCAGGCCCAACGTGATGATGTTGGCGGCACGAAATCCAGGCCCAACGTGATCTTGTGAAGTTGGCGGCACAAAATCCAGGCCCAACGGGATCTAGTGAAGTTGGCGGCACGAAGTCCAGGCCCAACGTGCTTTTTGTGAACAAGAAATTGAATTTGATTTGTCAAGAAGCAAGAAATTAAACTTGAGTTTTTGATTTTTGACCTTTCTGATTTTTCGAGAGAATCTTTTTCCCAAAAATAATTTGTCCTCAGTGTAGGGCCCTTTTCCCTTCTTTCTTCTCTTTCTTCGGCATCGGCCTTCCACATCGCCAGATGCTTTTCGTCGACTTCAACTGTGAATACCTGCACAGGGGGCTTACATGCACTCAAATTTTCAAGAAAAAGGCAGCGTGATTGATTTGAAAGTCTTGCTTGACTCTTTGATGAAATCCTCAAATGGACTATAAAAAACTTGCCCCAGTGTGGGCTTATTTTGTGAAATCTTTCAAATAAAAATTTTGCCCCAGCATAGGGCCCATTTGATTGCAAGCAATTGGTTTGGATGCCTCTCCATTTATTTGAACAAAGTAAGAAACTGTGTTTTCTGTATAATGTGAAGAAAATTGAACGTCTTGCTTAACTCATACAGAAAATTTCATGATGAATTTCGCAAAATAATGCCAAATTACAAAGATTTCTTCCCCACTTTTGCATCAATGCTTTGGGTAATGGGTCACCATTCCTTGTTGGCTCGTTTTTCAGGACCAATCAAGTGATTTTATTTTTGAAATGGCTAAGGAAATGGGAGGTCAGAATCTGCATCATTTTTTTTGTGCCCCAATTGTATGTAATCCATTCAATGTCACATCTTAATGAAAGCAAAGAGTTTGTCACCCTTATTTCTTAAGAAAACTTAGTCAACGTATAAGCTTCATGGGCTTGCAAAATTTTGGGTAGAAATGATAGCTAAACATGTGAAATCTGGTTATACCCTTATGATCATGAGTGATCGATGGATTTTTATGAGCATAATCCTCACTTTGGATTGTCACGAAGGAATAAGTCAACGATGGACTTTATTAGCTTGTAATTTGGCTTGAAAACGATAGCTAAAGAAATAATTTTCAAAGGACATTGCACCGAAGATCGCATTTTCAACATTGCCCTCATCTGGACTCCAAATTCTTGGACTTTTTTTTTATCATCACCCAACAGCATCGAATCTTTTTGCATCTTTCTTTTGCATTCATTCCGCTCGTTTCTCTTTTCTTTTTCCCTCTTTTCCAAAAAGACCCTCGCGGGCTTTCACATGAAGAGCAGTGTCAACCTCACACGTAATCAATTCAGAAATACAGCTAAAATTTTCGACATCAGAGATTTCCTTGACAAGGCCAGTGCAAAGAACAGAAGTCAGGACTTTCGGCTTTGTAATGGGGTCAGGTGGGGTGCCTAAAAAAGTTAAGGCTTGAAGGCAGATTTCAAGAGTGGTTTTAAGTAATCTGAGACCGCATTGTTGTGCCAACCCTACTTTAGGGTTAACTTCAGAATTTGCTCCAGTTTATGCTCACTTGAGGCTTTTTCTCTTTCATTTTCTTTCTTCTTTTTTTTTTTTGATTTTTCGGCCTTCGGCCATTCCTTGAAATTTGCCCCAGTTTATTTTTGAACTGAGGTTCTTTTTTCTTCCTTTGCCTTTTGATTTTGTGGCTTTTCACTTTTTCCACCTCTTGAAATTTTCCTTTTTCAACCCAACTTACCCCAGTGTGGGGTTTGCGATTCTCAGGGTTTGCCAAACGAAGTATTTTATTCTGAAGGCTCAAAAGGGATAACTAGAGATAGAATGCTTGATTGGAAAAGAAGAGGGCCTGACTTTTATTCCATTCCTTACAATAACTCTGAAAGGAAACATTCATTATTGACGAAATTTCTCGCATGTATTTGAATTAATTGACTGAGGAAGACGCCTGTGAAGCATAGATGATCCACCAGATGAAATTCTTCCTTTTTTTTTTCAACATTGGAACCCAAGTGGAATCAAATTTCCAATTTGCGGTTCTCTCCCTTTTAGCCTTAGCATTTTGGCTTTTCTCTCTCTTTTGGAAAATTCTCCAATCTTCTTCCCCAGTGTGGGGGGCGATCATAAGTGCTTTGAAAAGAACCAGTAATTTTGGCTCAAATGAGGATGCAAGGGATAAAGCAGTGTTTAAATGGTAGAAACGATGGCCAAAGCATCATTCTTACGTTTCATGACAAACCAAAGTAAAGAAATGCTCATTGAGAATCCACTCCCCCTTTTGATATTCGAAAAATTTTTCCATGTAGGGTTGTGATCATCAAGGCGCTTATTTGAAACGAAGTTATTCTTTTAAAGGCTCAAACGGGAGAGCAAATGATAAAATCTGTATGGGTAGAGAAACGAATGCTCAAAGTATCATTCCAAATTTTCAAAACAAATAAGAATAATGCACCCTTTCGCTTTCACTTAGATGTGATTTGAGTCTAATTAGACACTATGGACATCTTTCCAAGTAAAGGTTGCCCCAATGGGGTCAATAGAAGTGGCAAAACATGAATTGTTCAGCGAAGGAGAAAAGGTATCTCATTGGGCCTTTTGAAGGACCTCTCTTATTTTTGAGCACTTTTATTGTACAGCTCGGATCACCAACCTGGTATGCATGAAGATTTTAGAGAGTATACACTTGTGAATCCTCAGACTGAGGTTGGAAAAAATCTCAATTTGGTTTTATTTCTCAAAATTCATCATGAACTCTCCAATGAGTAAGAATAAAGAATGAAATGTACATGAATATAAAAAACAATAATTGTCCAAAAATTTTTGTTGCTGAAAAAATTTGAAACAAAATTTCTCGTTCAATTATGATACAAATGAGAAGAAAAAACTTCTAAAGAGCCCCACATATATACTCTTTTTGTCTCCCTTCCTTTTAGAGCAAAAATGTATTAACACATCAAATAAACAGAATTTTCCTTTGAAAAACAATTATAAAGCCTCTCAGAGATTTTGGCCTAGAGCCTTCAGATGGATCTTTCATGTCCCCGTGGCAAGATCTACCCAAGAATCAAATAATACTTGTAACCTTCAAACTTTATTGGACCAAAATTATCATCAGATATAGAAGAATGTTTTCGCCTTATTGAAACATTTTATGAATGCAGGGGAGGGGAAAACAAAAGAAAAATACCCCGAGTTAGTAGGCAAAACTGCAAAATCGGTATGCATGTCCTATGGGGGAGCCCTTTTATGCCAAGGGTAGGCCTAGCATGAAAATGCAATCCTCTAGGGTAAGCACTATACCATACCTGACGGATCTGATCAACTCATTGAGTGAAAAATAATTTGAAAAATTTGGCCATTGGAGTGACGAGAGATTTGTCAAAATGAGGACAACGTCCGAATAGATTGATCACCTTTGATTTGCAAAACGCATGGGTTTGACCTTGACGAACTCCTATCAAAGAGATTGGAATTCGTTGATAAAATTTCTCAGTGAATTACGGGTCAAAACCCTAATTGATCAAGTGATTGGATGCAATGGACGGTTTTCTTCAAAATTGACTAGATTTCCCAATTTGGAATTTGACAATGAAACCCTAATAGGGCAAATGGGTTGACAATTTATTTAAAATCGACCGAATTACCCTAAAAAGGGAAACAAGTCAAATGAATTGAATGAAATTTATCCAAAATTAATCAGATCACCCTAAAAAGGGTAAATTGATCAAATAGATTGAATGAAACTTGATTTATTCAAAATCGGCTCGGTTGCCCTAAAAATGGGTAAATTGGTCAAATGAATGAAATTGAATTAGGGATTTATTCAAAAATCGGCCGAATGACCCTAAAAAGGGTAAATTGGTCAAAAGACCCTAAAAAGGGTAATTCAAAATCGACCGAATGACCCTAAAAAGGGTAAATTGGTCAAAAGAATTGATGATTTATTCAAAAATCGACCAGGTGACCCTAAAAAGGGTAAATTGGTCAAATTGATGATTTATTGAATGAATTGGCAAAATGGATTGGTTGAATTGTCCGGCTATTGGTGGTTTCAGAAAATTAGTCTATGAGCCTTTTAAAATCACAATTTGGCCTCAATTTATTTATCATCTCAATAGGAGGAATCATTTGTGAATTTCTTCAAATTAATGTCCTTCACGCAAGGGATTTTTACCAATTTTTGATAAAATGGCTAAAAAGTGATTATTAGATGCTCATATTCCAAAGATCACTCTATGAAAATGATCGGATCCTACCTTACCTTGTGCACTACCCCTTTGGATGGTACAAAAATGTAAACGTGCAAGTCTCACTGGATTAAGTATCCGAGACACAAGGTGGCTTATTCCTAAACACGGGATTCCCTATGTGGCATTCCCTTTCTATGGTTTATGCATGATGCCATTTATTAAAACAGTAAAACATGCAATTTGAAATGAAATCATGACCTAAAAGGACCTTTTATACGCCAAGGTAGGCTTAAAAATGGCATGGCATTATTAATCTATGAATGCAATTTACCAAAATCTTTAAACGTGCAATAACCTATTTACGAGGGTAGGTTCTAAAAGAAAGTCATGCCAGACCTCTTATTTGCTAGGGTTTGTGAATGCAATGGGGACACAAAATCAAGAAAAGTTAGTTCAGCCAAGACAAATACACATACACATTGTGGCAACGAAATCAGCACAAAGAAATAAAGCGATAAAAGGAGAAAGGGGTTGGACCCCCCCCTCGTGAATAGTGTCCCTAATAGGGTAAGGCAGACGCTATCCTAGGTAAACTATCATGGATGCATGAGGTTAGGGTTCACTAATGCATCTAGACTCGATAAGTCATAGGTCTCCGAGCCTTCAGACTTGGAAACCAAGGGTCATCACTTCCAAGGTTCCTTGTCGGTGGCTCGAGCGATTCCCCAGACGTTGCTACGCACACGTCGTGTTACGGCTACCCGTCTGGGCGAATCTAAAAAAAACCTCAACCTTCGACTAAAAACTAATAGGTTATCAACCTAAAGTTTAAAGCGGAAGATCGAGTGACCCCTCGGATCATGCTACGCACACGTCGTGATACGATCACATGTCCAAGTGGGTCGCCTAAAATCCTAATAGGGTGGAGTGGCGTGACAAGCCACTAAAAGAAAAATAAATGAGGGGTAAAAATAATTAAAGCGTATGCGCGTATGCTAGTGCTCGTTTGGAGGGGAGAGATCAAGAACCAACGCGAGGCTCTAAGGTGACACACCCCCCCAAATGCAATGCGAGCGCGGAATAAAACAAATAAAATATTCATCCAAACAACCAATCATACATACGTGAGTGAGGGAGTAGTTTAATACGCGTGCAAGGCCAAAAGTCCTAAAAATAGAAAGATGCAACCCTAATATCCAAATGCTATGCATAAAAAGGGTAGAAAAGGGAAAAGAATGGTCAAATCAAATGCTTGGACCCACTTAGGAAATCCCCAGTGGAGTCGCCAACTGTCGCGCCCCACTTTTTGAAATGTGTGAGTGTGTTGTGGTGTGGTGGTGTGAGTGTGTAATATACATGTGAACGTGTGCGGAATGAAAAGTAAAAGGCCATGGGACTTAGAATGCGACGATTTGGCCAAGTGAAGTTCAAAAGGGTTTTTTGTAACAAAAATGGAGTCGCCACTTGGTATAGAGTCAGGGTGTACCAAGGCACCCAAAAATGATTTTTGTTTTTGAATAAAAAAGTAAATAAACCCTTTTTGAGAACTTTTGGGTCTGCGTAACCAAAAGAGGGATCGGGGGTCACATTTGACGAAGGGGAAGGCAAGGATAAAAATCCAAGGCACCCCTTCGACCTAGCCAAGGCTAGTTGCGTGACTTAAACCAATTTTTCCCTAATTTTTCTACCCAAGGTATGTATCGCGTGTTGGATATGTCTATATGAATGCAAAACCCTAGACCTAGGGGTATGGGGGGAAATTTCTCTTCAAAGGTTGAGTGGTGCCAATCACATTAGTTGTGAAGCCCAATAATGATCCTTTTGGAGAGGTCACACCTAAACCTAAATGACGTAAAAAATGAGTGGAATGCATGCCATGTGAAAGTGTGAGTTTGTGTGAAGTGGGAAGATTGATAAAATACGATACAAGTGGAGGTGTGCAAATGTCTTTGAATGCAAATATATATACTCCAAGTGCAAGTGGGCAAAAAATGCATGTATGCAATTTAAAGAAAAGTGCGAAAGTGTCGGTGTGCAAATGAAGATGAAAGTACTCGTGTGCGAGTGAAGATAAGAGTGTTCGTGTGCAAGTGAAGATAAAAAAGTGTTCGTGTGCAAGTGAAAGTGATAAAAGGGTGCATGTGTGCAAATGAGACAAAAGTGAAAGTGTATTGATAGAGTGGATTGAGAATGCATGAGCTTAGGGAATTTATGCATATTGGGTACGGGGAGACCTAAATCGTGACTCAATTTGCCCTTTGATAGAGGGAATACAAGCGTGCTAAGGCTTAGAAAAAGCCACACTCGTCTATATCCCATATTTAAGGGGACTCTTCAGGCAAATGTACCCTAACTAGCATGAGATGCAAAGAATCCTAAAATGAGGGAAAAGGGGCTCGAGGAGCATGCCAAATGATAAAACTAAGAAAAATGCATGACATGTAGTAAACATGCAAATATGCACTAACAAAAAGGGATGGCCTAATGAGCCACAACTAGCATTGGACTAGTGTGGTGACGTACATTCATCCATTCCATTCATTCATGGTTATGAAAGCAAGTAGACATGCCAAAACGCTCGTAAACACGTAGCACGTAGCACTTAGCATGCTCGACTAGATGCAAGAGCCTACTAAAGCAATTAAACATGTAGCAACAAAAACAAGCAACCAAAGGGAAGGGGAAATGGACCAGATGCTCTACGAGCCCTAGCTATTACAAGCCAAGAGGTGTACACATACCCCATGAAAACATAAAGGGAAAGGGTGAATGGACCAGATGCTCTCCGAGCCCTATCTATTACAAGCCAAGAGGTGTACACATACCCCATGAAAGCATAAAGGGGAAGGGGAAATGGACCAGATGCTCTCCGAGCCCTATCTATTACAAGCCAAGAGGTGTACACATACCCCATAAAACTTAAATAAAAGTAAAAACAAGCAAATGCAGGCAAGGAGGTAAGGAAAGCGGAGTAGGCATGCATATTCACATAACACGTAGGAGCACGTAAGGCTAAATGTAGTGCAAATGAGGGATAGAGTGTACCTCCCTTGAATTGACGCCCCAATGAAGTGGAATTATTCAATTACCCTCCAAAATAATAAAAAGGTCAAGGCACCACTTTATTTAAGAAAAATTAAAAGAAATGGGCAAAACAAGGCTCACCTAGTCATAAGGTCCCTAAAGTCATAACTTAAGTGCAATTTAAACTAGGCATGGTAATTAATTAAAACAAACAAACAATGAAGTGGCACAATTTAAAATTAACAAGGACCAAAATGATGAAATTCTCTAATTGATTGGGTCATAGTGAAATAAGGAGAGACTTGGGGGGTTAAAGTCCAATTTTAGAATTTATTTCATGCATGCATACGTAAAGAACTTAAAATTCTGCAACTAAAAGGAATGAATTCTGCTGACTTTTTGTCCCAAGCTTGCGGCAATGTCCAGATGCAATTCTATCCGTTTACCATGGAAACAAAATTATCAACTAAACCCACAACTTCATGGTGGGATTGAAACAAACAAAATTGGAGCTGACCAGCAAAAGAAAAACTAACAGCAAAAGAAAGAAAAAGAAAAAATGCAGCAAAACCTTCGACAATCAAGAACAGGCGCACACTACTGCCTTTTCCTTTCAAGTAAAGATTCCAGATTTAATCCAGAACTATTCATCTAGACTTCAACTTAAATTGAGCAACGAAACTACATGATGATCACAATCCAATGGCCAGAAATTTGGAAAGATCTTATGCAAAAATACTGGAAAAATATGCAAAAATCTGAAGAACAAAACTGCTGCAACTTTCTTTGTTCATTCAAGACAAATTTCATGCAAACAGGTTCACTGAATACCAGGATTTTAACTCTCAGCTATCAACTAAAACAATAGCTAGACTTTGTTGCAGGTCCAAAGCAAAGAATCTAAGCAAACTGTCAGGGATTAAAAGGAACTAATCAACAAAAGAATGGAAAAAGTGCAGCAGAAATTTTTCTTTGCAACTTGCTGTGCTTCATTACCGAAACATTACCAGCCAAACCTCAACTTTTGAATCAAATGATCATAAGACATTCCCCAAATCATCAACCAAGCCAAATAAGACACTCATTGCAAGATCAAATAAGAAAATTCAGGTTGATGACTGCTAAAAACACAAAGGGGCGGCAGAAAATTTATAACAGCCCAAACAAAAATGCAGCAAAACTCTTCTCCATTCTCTGTGATCTTACAACTTCATTAGCCATTCAGTGAGCTTACATTAGATTCCAGAATCATCATAAAACGTTAGCTTAGACATGCAAACCAAGAACTCTAACAAATCCAGATTACATCAATAAGGACCAAAGATATAGCCTTTCCAACAAGATTATCAAGCATCTGCTTGGCTCTTCAACTCACGGACAAGATGGGCAAGCCTTTTGAACCGAATAAATGAGAGGAGGGAATGGGAAACAAAAAGGGACCGGTCATGAACAATTAAGTGACGTTCATTTCTAGCTAAAATGCAAATTTTTAGATGTCTTAAAAGAACACAAACAGCATGCGATTGATGCAAGACCCATAACAGAGCAAGAACTCAGATTTCATATGAAATGACAATAGACAAACAAAAGGGTGAAGGTTACCTATTCACTGCCGTTGGAGTTGAAGCTTCATCCTGGGTTCGACGACAATAGGGAAACAGCTTCTGATGAGGAAATCTACTGGGGATGTTCAGCCTTCTCTTTGTTTTCTTTTGAATCGATCAGTTCCTCCTTTTCTCCCGTCCTTGCTTGATTTTCTTCAGCCTTCAATGCTTTCGTAAGCCACAAAGTCTAACCAGCCGCCCCTTCGTCATTTGATTTCTTCCTTTGTTTCCCTCCTGTCACTCCACTCTCGGACTTCCCTCTGTTTTCCTTTCTTTTCTGGTTCCTCTTCGTCAGAACCCCCTCTTGCCCGAAGCCTTTCTCTGTTTTCTGTTGTCACCCTCTCAATCTTTCTCCCCTCCTCCCTTGCGGTTGTTACCCTCTTTTCCCTTTATACCTGGACTTTCCAACCCTAAAACAACTCAGCATATTTCCATATTTGCAGCCAAAGGAGCCGTCTCAACCTTTTTTTGCAAGCTGCAACAAAACGCAGCTTCATGCCGCGTTTCTGTGTTTTTTTTTTTTTTTTTTTTTTTAAACTGTTAATACAAAAATTAATAAAATATAAATAATAATAATAAGAAAAAACAAATAAATAAAAAAAACAAACTAAATAACAAAAATGTCCATTTTTCAAATTTTCTTCATTTTTCCTTTTTTTTTTCTTTTTTTTTTCAAAATAAATTAATAAAAATAACTAAAGTGCAAAAAGGTTGAATGTAAAGAAACAAACATATTTTGTGAACAAATTTTCGTTTTTTTTTTTCTTTCTTTTCCATTGTTTTTCTTTTCCAAGAAAACTAAAAACCTATTTTTTGAATGTTTTGCTTTTTCTCTCTAGCAACTCTATGCTAACTTAAAATTTAAAAACTAAAACTAAAAGTAAATAAAACTAACAAGACAAACAAGAATAAATGACAAATGAAATAGATCAACTAAAAGGGCCAAAAATGAACTAAAATAAAATAACCACTAAAAATGAGAAACAAACAATAACGAACTAGAATGCAAACAATCTAAAACAACCAAAATCATGCAATAGATGCCACATACAAATTATTCAAAATTTGGTGTCTACAGCTATTAGTGTGTCGTAACTGATTTTTTGCATTATTTAATTTGAAATTACAGCTGGACGTATTATTTAATGGTGAGTGCTCCTGTGGCAAGTAGTGAGTTGTAACTGATCTTTTTGCATTATTTATTTTGAAATTATACTAGGACACATACTCCGCTATTTTACTGTTGAGTGATGTTAGGTTTCTCACTTGGATTACATCATCGAATTCGTCAGCATCTAATGACGGTGACGGGAAATTA
Source organism: Coffea eugenioides (assembly GCF_003713205.1). Taxonomy (NCBI): domain Eukaryota; kingdom Viridiplantae; phylum Streptophyta; class Magnoliopsida; order Gentianales; family Rubiaceae; genus Coffea; species Coffea eugenioides. The sequence goes on along the minus strand of NC_040036.1, from coordinate 40,681,345 downwards.
GGAGTTATTTCAGTAGGCGCTACTTGTCCATCCATCACCTCATGAATCAGCCAAGTATTTATTGAGGGCAAAATGTCATCTATTGTCCTTTGATAAAGTAAGAAAAGTTATACTTGATGCATGGAGAAGGAAATCAATGTGAAACTTAATGTATGACATCAATCCAAGCAGATCATATATCAAATTTAACTAAATATTTTACGAAAAATTTTGAAAGGGTTCATTTTGCTACCCAATTTTTACCAAAAGCCAAATAATTGAGTTATTTAATGTGTAAAAATCAATACTTTCTAAGGATAAATCGATATTATTTAATGATGAGCGCTCACATGACGAGTACTGATTAGTTTTCTCATTACTGTACTGAATTTGAAATTGTAGTCAAACACGCTTTATATCATCGAATGCATCAGCATCTATTTCAAATTCCTGTCCATCCATTACCTCGGGAATCGTGCAAGTATTTATTGAGGGAAAGCAATTGTTGTGACAAAGTGTCATCTATTGTCCTTTAATAATGTAAAAAAAATTATACTTGATGCATGGAGAAGGAAATCAGTGTGAATCTTAATGCATGACATCAATCCAAGCAGACCATATATCGAATTTATCTAAATATTATAAGAAAAATTTTGAATGGGTTCTTTTTGATACCCAATTTGTACCGAAAGCCAAATAATGGAGTACTTTAATGTGCAAAAATCAATATTTTCTAGGGATAAATCGATATTATTTAATGATGAGTGCTCACTTGACGAGTACTGATTAGTTTTTCTCATTGCTGTACTGAATTTGAAATTAATGTTTGGAATACAAATTAAGAAATCGATGCAAGTTTAGAGATGTAAAGTGAAATTTATTTACATTTTTGTTCCGCACAAGAATTGTAACATCAATTTCGTGTAGTTGGACTGGTGGGTATTAGGGAAGGAGAACAACTATGCAAGGGTACCAATTAGTGGGGCCAATGGCCATTACTGTGTGGTCATGTAGCGATATATTATTTAATTGTGGGTACTCATGTGGGATTAGTGAGTTATTACTGATTTTTTGCCTTATTTAATTTGAAATTATTGTAGGACGTATTATTTAATGGTCAGTGCTCGTGTAGCGAGTAGTGAGTCGTAACTGATCTCTTTTCATTATTTATTTTGAAATTATTGTAGGATACATTCTCCACTATTTTACTGTTGAGTGGTGGTAGGTTCCTCACTTGAATTACATCATCGAATGCATCAGCATCTAATGATGGTGACGGGAAATTAAGCGTTATTTTAGTACGGCCTACTTGTCTATCCATTAGCTGGTGAATCATGCAAGTATTTATTGAGGGAAAGCAATTGTTGTGACAAAGTGTCATCTATTGTCCTTTGATGCATGGAGAAGGAAATCAATGTGAATCTTAATGTACGACATCAATCCAAGTAGACCATATATCGAATTTAACTAAATATTATAAGAAAAATTTTCAAAGGGTTCTTTTTGATACCCAATTTTTACCGAAAGCCAAATAATGGAGTACTTTAATGTGTAAAAATCAATACTTTCTAAGGATAAATCGATATTATTTAATGATGAGTGCTCACAAGACGAGTACTGATTAGTTTTTCTGATTACGATACTGAATTTGAAATTGTAGTCAGACACGTTCTGCATCATCGAATGCGTTAGCATCTAATGATGGTGACGGGAAATTAAGCGTTATTTCAGTACGCGCTACTTGTCCATCCATTACCTCATGAATCATGCAAGTATTTATTGAGGGAAAGCAATTGTTGTGACAAAGTGTCGTCTATTGTCCTTTGATAAAGTACAAAAAATTATACTTGATGCATGGAGAAGGAAATCAATGTGAATCTTAATGTATGACATCAATCCAAGCAGGCCATATATCGAATTTAACTAAATATTATAAGAAAAATTTTGAAAGGGTACTTTTTGATACCCAATTTGTACCGAAAGCCAAATAATGGTGTACTTAATGTGTAAAAATCAATGTTTCTTAAGGATAAATCGATATTATTTAATGATGAGTGCTCACATGACGAGTACTGATTAGTTTTTCTCATTACTGTATTAAATTTCAATTGTTGTGATAAGGTAAGAAAAATTATACTTGATGCATGGAGAAGGAAACCAATGTGAATCTTAGTGTATGACATCAACCCAAGCAGACCATATATCGAATTTTATTAAATATTATAAGAAAAATTTTGAAAGGGTTCTTTTTGATACCCAATTTGTACCAAAAGCCAAATAATGGAGTACTTTAATGTGTAAAAATCAATGCTTTCTAAGATATATCGATATTATTTAATAATGAGTACTCACATGACGAGTACTGATTAGTTTTTCTCATTACAGTACTGAATTTGAAATTGTAGTCAGACATGTTTTGCATAATTGTACTTTTAGGTGATGTCATGATTCATCACTTGGATTACATCATTGAATTTATCATCATCTAATGATAGTCATGCGAAATTAGGTAATACTAGTATTTTAACCCATGCTTTGCACTGGCTTCTATTTTATATATTTATACATTGTGGTACAAATAATATATATATATATATATATACTAAAAATTTTAAAGAAGTATATGCTTAACATATTGAAAAAAATTAATTTATAATGATTTATATGATAGAAGAATTGTTAACGCATTTAAGGAGAGGGTTAAGTTGGGTGGTTAGCTGACACTCTTTAAACAATTTGTAATTTTATATGAACTGCTCATAAAACTTTCTAGCAGGTACATAATTATTATACGTAGGACTCATTTGAATATTACACTTCTATTGCAAAGTGGTAAAAGTAGTTAAGAAGGAATTACAACTTTTTTAAACAGTGATACACCATTCAAGAATGATTGAACAGATAACGGCATTTGCCAATTAGTCTAACATAGTGAATCATGCAAGCATTTATTAAGGTAAATCAACTCTAGAAGTAGTTAAGAAGGAATTGCAAGTTGTTTAGATGGTGTTACACCATTCAAGAATGACTGAACTGACAACGACTCTTGCCATTAGTCTAACATTGTGAATCATGTACTTATTGAGGTAAAGCAATTGCCGTGACAAAGTGCCATCTATTGTTGTTTCACGAAATGACACTTCAAAAATTGTTGTTTGAAGAAATGACACTTCTAAAAGTAGTTAAATTCAGTGATTTGATACCCGAGTTGAATCGGTCAGTTTGATCAATTGTACTGCAAGCCGATCATGACTCTAACCTAGTTTATATTTTGGGTTGATTGGACTTAAGAATCAGTTGAATATTGGACTCAAGTTACTTTTATCTTTTTGTCTATATAATGTAAATAGAAGGGTTCGAACCTGTGACCTCTCACTTATACTTCTTCCTTTCGAAACACCTATCCCATCCCTCTCTCAGACTCAAGTTACTTATGAAAACAATGAAACGGTGAATTGAGATCTAATTAATTTTTCTGGTACAGAAATATTTAAATAATCCACTATGACACTTTTGTTATAGATTATTTGTTTGTTAAAGATCAACTAAAGATACATTAAAACACCTTCTAAGACCATAGCTAAATAAATTTGGTAAATAATTGACTATATATATATATATATATATATATATATATATAAAACTTAGTGGGAGACTCGAAACCTTATAAGGGAGAAAAGAAGAGGGCTTAAGACTTGAAAAAGGGACCTTCGGTTCACTTAGCTAGTATCTCTACCTGTTAAACTAGGTCTTCATGACATTGACGATATATTTCTAATAATTATAATTGGCTAATTGAAACTAGTATTGATGACAGACACTTTCTTAAACGAGCAAACAATAGTTCAGGCGTGATTAAATATTTCGGAAACTTTCTACGAAGAAAAAGAATTGAAAACAACCCAAAAAAATAGAAAACTCATCACTGAGTGAAATTAAAAACCAATATGAGCTCCTTAAAGCAGCAACATGTCTGTCACACTGCTGCAAGATCACCACTTGAGGCGCCAAAAGGTCTTGTTACCTTAACAACGATTAGCTTCTACAAATTAACCAATTTGAATGTCGTGATTGCACAAAAAAGATAAACAATAAAAAGGAGCAGAGAAAATAGGAGGACTAAATTTGCACCTCTTCATTCTAATTCTACATATTGTACACAATTTAATACTAATAATACAAATCATTAATGCATCAAAGATGTGTGAATTTAGGATGAAAAGTGTGGATTTAGTATGTCCCAAAAAAGATGTGCATGGCAACGGACCAATGGTGGGCACAGTCTACATCAATGTGTTATTTATAGTTTATATGTTTAGTATACAAAGGAAAACCGAAAGAAACCATATAAAAGTTCCCCAACATGAACATATCAAAATACTCGAATCCTGTGCTTGGAGGCGAAAAGAAGGTGGAAGGATTAAAAAAAAAATCAAAATGCAGCACAATAACACTTTTTTTTTTTGTCCCGAGTGCCCCGAGGGGGTGTGTGGGAATTGATCTTGAAGCTAACACGAGAACAAAAGTCAGAATTTCAGGATTGAGATAAAAACATAGCTCAAGATCCTGTTAAACAATGAAATACAGGTAAGAGGTTGCATCTGAACTGTAAAGTAACAATCCTATCAATATCCCAGAATTATCAAATGAAATGAATTTGGATCCCAAATTGAACATGTAATTCCATTTTTTTTTTTTGAGGCGGGGGAGGGACTCAAAAGGAAAGAGAAGAAAGAAATAATTTCAATAACGGTCGAATACCCATTCTTGCTCTCCGTGATGCCTGTTCAACTTTCACCTTGTACCTATTTTTGTAACTGCAGCACTAGCTACTGCACCTTGTAGGTATTTGTTGGAAAAAATTTGGATGTGCAAACAAGAAGCGAAAATGGTTACTATTTAAGATAAACATTTGACACTGAACCAAAATTTTCTACATAGTAGACATAAATTTCTAAATTTGTTAACTGCGTGAGCATTTGTTGCACAAATTTAACTTGGTCACATAGATTTAATATGTCCTCACCCCGCGGCGCGCAAGGACATAAATTACTGTTTGGATTGAATAGAGAATAATTTCTGTAATATTTTTTGTGATGTGATGTATGTGAGGTACAAAGGTGATTGGAAATGTAAAAAGGTGAATTGAAAAATATGTTTATAATACAAACGAAATTTTTTTTGAAAAAATTTGCTATCCAAACATAGCAACTTCCCTAAATAAAAATGTCAATGGACAAAAAGAGATGATCAAGTAGTTACATCAGAAATGAACAAGGAAATAACAGGGATCAAAATATGCAAGGATAGTCCGATGGTTTCTCACCTCTTTTTTGCAGATGATTCTCTACTATGTTGCCAAGCAACCAAGCAGGAGGCGAGGAAGGTCAAAAGCATCTTGGAAAGATATGGTCAAGCATCTGGACAGGTGGTAAAGTTTGAAAAGTCAGCTATCTTCTATAGCAAAAATACCACTGATCAAAGGAAGAATGGAGTGAGGGAGGAATTAGATAACATCAAAGAGGCAAGGAACGGAACCTATCTGGGACTCCCAATGGCAATTGGAAGATCAAAGACACAGGTCTTTGCATTTGTCCAGAACAAAATCAGTAACAAGTTGCAAGGTTGGAAACAAAAACTTTTGAGTCAAGGAGGGAAAGAAATTCTGGTCAAATCAGTGATTATGGCTATGCCAACATATGTGATGGCTTGCTTTAGACTTCCAAGGGGTTTGTGTAGACAAATCACAGGTAAAATAGCGAGATTCTGGTGGGGGAAGGGAGAAAAGGGCACCTGCGTACATTGGGCAAGCTGGAAGAAGCTTTCAGAAGTTAAGGGAAGAGGAGGTTTAGGTTTTAGAGACTTGGAGGCCTTCAACACTGCCTTACTGGCAAAACAAATTTGGAGATTCTTAATGGCTCCAAATTTGTTAGTAAGTAAGGTAATGAAGGCGAAGTATATGAGAGATAAAAAATGGATGGACAAGAATCCAGTCTCTTCAGCCTCATGGTGTTGGAAGAGTATTCATAGTGCAGCCTCTTTTCTGTATGATGGTCTTTGGAAAAGAATTGGAGATGGTAGGTCAGTCAGTATGTGGCGGGACAGATGGATAGTTGGTTCAGATACTGGCTTTGCATCAACCACACAACCTGTGGAATGCAAGTTAGAATGGGTAAGTGAGCTGATAGAGGAAGGGAAATGGAAAAATGAATTGCTTCTCAAGTGGTTTAGTACAAAAGATGCCGACCATATAAAAGGAATTCCAACAAGTATAGGAAGAAGAAAGGATAGGTTGGTATGGGGGCATTCCAAATCTGGAATTTATAGTGTGAAATCTGGTTATGCTGTAGCAAGGCAACAGGAAGGAAAAGCAGGTAGAAGGACAGGCCAAGATGCAGAAACAAGTTGGGAGATACGAAAGCGAAATGTGTGGAAGCAGTTATGGCATTTGAAGGTGAAGGCCAAACTAAAACACTTCATGTGGAAATGCTTACAAAACTGTCTGCCAGTCAATGAACAGCTGTCGAAAAGGCTACACAGAGAGGAAGGCAGATGTGGTTGCTGTGGTGAAGACATGGAAACCATTGAGCATTTGTTCTTCTTCTGTGACAAGGCTGTGGAATCATGGAAGCTAGCACCAGTCAGGTGGGATGGATTAATGGGTATGCAATATAACTTTTGGCTATGGTGGGAACAAGTCACACAATCGCTGGCACTGAATCAAGGTCAGGAGAGAGTTAGTCTTACTATTAATATCCTTTGGCAAATTTGGAAAGCCAGGAACAAAAATTTTTTTGAAAAAGTCAACCAGGATCCAGTAAGAATCGTAAGGAAAGCACAAGATGAATGGCTTGAGTTCGAACAGGTAAGGAATACAGACCAGATGGAGAGTACAGGGAAGATGAATGATGCCTTACCTACCAGGAGGGTGCGGACAAGGAAGGAAGAGATAAGGTTGTATACTGATGCTGCGATATCAGCTAAACGAGTCAGGACTGGACAAGGGATTATAGCAAGGAATTGGAAAGGACATCTTTTGAAAGCAAAAGGAATTGTCACACAGGGAAAGGGATCGGCAAGTGAAGTGGAAGCTCGGGCTGTGAGAAATGCTCTGCTGATGGCTACCCAAGCAGGTTGGACAAAAATTATAGTCCATACAGACTGCAAATCAGTGGTTGAGCAGATTACTAAACGCAAGGAGTTTGACTACACGACTGCAGCTATCTTAGAAGATGTGCAGGAACTTAGTCTAGCTTTTGAAAAATGTTCCTTTGTGTTTATACCTAGAACTGAAAATCAAATCAGCCATCAATTAGCACAATATGCTGTGAAGCTTGTACATGACATTGAATGGGAGAATGATTTCCCAACATGGCTGACTGAATTAGCTAGGACAGAGATGAGGGTAGTATCCCCTTTTTGTAACTAATCCTTGTAAGGTCAAGTGGTAATATCTATAACATGATATCGTTTGTTGAAAAAAAAGGAAAAAAAAAAAAAGTAGTTACATCAGAAAGGACTACAGGCACATGTAGTTAAAATGGTACAATTGAACTGTTATTGTACTTTTTATACAAAATAGTGTACTTTTATATAATTTTACTGTATTCATAAATTTTATTCTATTCGTATATATCAATTCAATACCTAAATACAACCGCGTTTATAAGTATACACCAAGTTATGAATAAAGGATGATAACCGTACACAATTGCACCTAATTCATCCATAACTGCTCCAATTGCCATCAATGGTAAACAAACTAGAGGCGAAAACTGCAGTTCTCCCGCATCTACAAGTATAAATACTCATTACCACATGTTCGGAAGCAGCGTTTTTCTGGAACTAAAAGACCTACCATTGTCTATTCTGTTAACAGTCATGCTACCAAAATTGTTCAGACAAGCAAAACGCCATTGCCACTACCTGAAAGGGCAGTACGGCTCCGGCATATGCTTGCAGCAACATGAAACTAACAAATCTTTCCTAGTCACTTTGAACCAAGCCAGCTATGGCAATGTTTTGAACCCAGAACTCATTCAGACTATCCGGGAATGTCTTGATGCGGTTAAGTCCAAGGCCACCAAGGAATCTGTCCTCATCACCACTGGTGAGGGTGAAGTATTCTGCAAAGGATTTGATGACGGGTATGTTACTGGCAAATTAAACATGACTTGTTAAAGATAATTTCTCTTTGCAAATTGAAGAGCATCGTCCAAGAGAAGTTCATCTTAAGAGCACAAACCGACAGCAAGGTTTTATATGCCAGAAATCACAAATTTTTCCGAAGTTAAAGAAAGAAATATTGATTACAGAGAGACTGACTAATTTCCAAAGCAAATTTCAAGTAATTCCTATGATTATGAGAAGAGAAGTTAAGTAATTTAATTACTGCTCTTTTTCTACCATTTTGGCAGATACCACAGAAAAATGGAGTTACAAACCTTGCGTTCTGTCGTTTACCCTGACAATTTTTCTCTGGGCTGAAAATATTAGGAAGAAATTGTATGGACAATACTCAGAGTACAAATTTAGCCTAAAAGTAAGATTGTATAACCTCTTCTACGATTCCACCATTGATTGAGCTGAAAAGATCATAAGATCGAATTGTAGGCTAAGAAAAAGATGTGAAACCATAATTTACCATATTCGTTTCTGGCCTTAGAGCCAAGATTCGGTTCCTAAACCTTCCCATTGTACCTTAAAACTTAAAAAGTAAAAATAAAATAAATTAATAAACAAATAATTAATGGAAATAAAAGCAGGTTTTAGATCTTTTGTAACGCTTTGGTGTTACTTTCTTTACACTATGTATTTGGATGACATGTACCTTCCGTAGAATCTAAAACCCTTCGAGCAGCTACTTGTAATCTGTTCAAATCTGACGTTGTTACCCTTTTCCCCTTATCAGTTATGCCAGGAAGCAAGCTAAAGGGTCAAATGAAAGTTACAAACGCCATATCAGATCTCATCTCCCTTCCCATGCCCACAATTGCGGCCATCAATGGCTACACGCAAGAAGCAGGGGTGATGCTTGGTCTCAGCCATGACTATCTCACCCTGAAGAAAGGTATCCGTTGCCTACAACTAAGTTTGTTGGCCAAACAGATGGCTTTACCAGCCTACTTCGCGGCTTTGATTAGGTCAAAGGTTGCCTACCCTCTGGCTTACCGTAACTTTGTCTTGTGCGACTTACACTACGATACAAAAGCAGCAGCAAAAATCCATATTTTAGAAACGAAGCCTGAGCCTGGAAACAATGCGCTGTAAGTTGCAGAGGAAAAAGCAAACCATCTGGCAGGTGAACAGCAGAAGTTAGATAAGTGGAACGGGGAGGTCTATGCTGAGTTAAGGAAGGCTTTGTATCCGGAGCTGTGCAAGGAATTGGGATTAACCTGTTCCACAATACTTCCTGATTTGAGTTCTTGACTTCGAAATCAGAGTCTTCCAGAGAACGAGTAATCAACTAATAACAAGATAAATTACTGTTTTAATTTCGTTTTGAAGGAATGTCTACAAGGGTCGCTTCGGTTAGATCTCAAATATTTTCCATTTTGAACAAATAAATTTGGAGAAAACTTTTTCCCATGGAAAATGCTAACGAGTATCTCCTAGAGAATCGTCTGGTTTGAGTGACAATATTGAAAGTCACCAAACATTACATGTTTTTCAGATTTTGAATTTCTCAAGTTTGTTAACATAGGAATGGAAACAACAATCATGCTAGTAATACTGCTTACGAAAAAAGAAACAACCATAATAGTAAGATGACAATTGACAAGTATTAATGGTGAATCATAAAGCAGTGACTCATTTGTTTACCATTTTAAAGTTATGAGTTGAAAATCATAACTAGCATTCATTATAGCACTTCGATTGCTTTAGGGTCCCCGGAAGGGGTCAATGATCGAGACTGGAATTTAGTGTCCGTTCGCTGATTTAAATTTTCGGCCGTTCACAGTATTATGGCCCCAAGGGATGTTATCAGGCTTTTCATCAGATTTCTTAACGCCAATATTGCACATTATGACTATTTTTTCGTCAAGAAGTCCCCTTTTATGATTTCAGATTTCTTCGACAACTCCGCTTCTTTCTTGCATTTTATGATCACACATATAAAACCCAGATAATCCCTTTGTGTTTTGGGCATATTTTGACTGGATGTTATATGATAAAAGTAGTCAATGTTAATAAATGGCATTGATTTCTATTGGGTGGTAGCATGTGATACAGATGGTTAAGAAATCGTAGTAGTATAATGAAAAACTAGGCATTGGTCCCCGCTGGGTTGCGGGTGCCTGTATTATACGTTGTTTTGTGCGTTTTGGGGTACTATAGGTTTTTTATTATTATTATTTTTTTATAAGTGAAAGATTTTAGGTTTAAAATCTATTACTTATCATTCCTCTCATCTGACCATCCAATCCAACCCTCCTTTGTTTGTTTATTTATTAATTATATGTACATGTATTTTATATTGGAACATGTGTAAAGATTTGTAACAAATTTTTATAATGTAGTATGAATTTGTCATATTTTGCATTATTTTGAATGATTATGATTTTGATATGCTTTTCTATTGGTAGAGTGGTTAATTGTTTTGCATTTTCAATTTTTTGGTGTTTATAGTGTTTACAGTATATTTGTGATTTGTCTAATTGTGATTTAATTATTGGTTCTGATTAATTTTATGCTAGTGAAAGTTGTGAGAGTGGATTAATTGGAGGATTTTTTAGTGTGTATGATAGTATAATTTAAGGTGTATTATTCTAGGTTCTGTTGATTTTTTTAATATTTAGTATTGATTAGTAATGTGTAAATTGTATCAATTTTTTAATTGTTTGTTGTTGGTACTATTTAACTTGTGAAGAATAATTTGGCAGCTAAAGAAGTTGTTTTTTTTTGCGTATCATATGCTTTTAGCTATATATGGATGGATATAGTGGTATTTTTCTTATGTCTGAAGCCCAACCATAGTGGGCTAACATAAGGCGGCAGACCCAAAAACATTTTGCAAAACACGTGAGAGGCCCGAAGACATTTGGGTAGACATATGAAGCAGGCAGCGACCTAACCTATTTGCAATAAAAGGATCAAAAAGCCCAAAATCTGTAGAGAAACAACAGGGAAACCAGCCTAGAAGGGTAAAATTGGACTAGAGCCACAAAAATTCAGAACTTGTGGCCGACAAACATGAAGCAGAGATAAACCCACAATGAGTTCCATCACACCGAAAAAGACAAATGAGGATAAAATCAACGCTCAAATTACAAAGAAACCAGCGGAAATCAGTATTCCCAGCCCTTCCGCGCCTTATGTATTTAGAGATTTTAGGATTAATATGATTCATGTTGGCCAAATTTTTTTTTTTTTTTGTCGCAACGATAGATGTCCTATAACCTAATATAGCCTAGTCTAAGGGGAAGGGGAGGGGGTTCGATGTGAGTACAAACTCCATCGATGAAGGTCAATTAAGACCGCCATAAATTGTGACAAATTTGTGGGAGGCAGGGATTGAACCCCTGACCTCCAGCATCACCTTTAATGGTGATGACCACTGGACCAAATGGCCAGTGGCGATTCATGTTGGCCAATTGCTTTCTTTTTTTTCATACAATCCATCCTTAATGACTTAGAACCAAGTCATTTACCTAACTATATGCGCTGCTTGTTTCTGTACTCCTCCCTCAGTCTCATTATGAAGGTTATCTTCTACATTTTTTATGTCCCAAAAAAAGAATAACATTTTGAAATTTTTACAAACGTAACTTTTTCAAATTTTAAGGCACATTTATTATGTGAATATTCTAAATTTGAAAGTTACATATACGAGTTCATCCAATACCACCTAATCTAGTTACAATATTACATGTTTTCATAGAATGCCTCATTCTCCAAAAACATATTAGGACGGAGAGAATAATAATTTAACTTCGAGTATAATAATGTGGCTTTGAATAATCTTGGTGATTTTGAAGTATGCAATCATTAATATTTTAGAAAGTTATTTTTGTAAGACTTACCTCTTTTAGAGGCAATTATTACTTAATATAGATTCTGAAGTGATTGATATCTTTATTAATTGATTGATATTTTGTCAATAATTAATTAGTATCTCCTATTAGATAATGATTGTGACTGATATCATAATTAATTGATTGCTATTCGATCAATAATTAATTAGTATCTATTATTTGTTAATGATTGATTTTTATCTTCTACTAATTGATATTTTATTCAATTAACTAATCAATCAAATCAGTCAATTAATCAGAAAAGATTATGAATTACGGCAAGATTTTCTTGATGGAAGAAAACCCTAGGGATTTTGATATTTATCAGTAAGGGTCCCTAACTTATGCTATAAATAGCTTGTGGTATTCCATCAAGACAATACTCTCCAGTTAAGCATAGGTTAAAGATTCTTACTCTAAATCCTTCTTCTACTTATCTCTTATTCTACACATCTACACATTTTCTTTGTTAATAGAAATTGTTTATATAGAGAAGAAGAAGGCAAGAAGACAAGGAACTATTCGGATTTAATCCTTGTTTGACAACAATGGTTAGAGGTAAATCATTTAAATTTTCGCTACGTAGTACAACTTATTTATACCTACTTGTTTAACATGTTGTGTTAGAGCCAGCTTCTAGCTATGTTGTTCAACTTATTAATTCATAGCTTATTGGCAATCAAATATAAGTTTTAGAGATTCGTATCAAGTTTAAATGAATCGAATCTAATTTGCCACGGGATCTATGGCCTCATTTTCTCAATAATTGAGAACTAATGACTAATCCCATGAATATGTATCATTCGTATGATACCTTCTTTGGCTATGCAATTTATCCAAATTTCTTCCAATAATCTGGTATAATTTGCAACTAATTTGAATGCTTCTTGGACTTATATATTTGTGATTATGAGCATTATATGCATTGATTGCTATTATCAATATAATATAACAATTTGAGAAATATATAAAGAGTTGTTATTCAGCCATCAAGTATGTAATTCATTTGAATCTTACCTACGTATATTTAAATTGGTTGAACAACTATATCCTATATACTGCTTGATTCATTTTGCATATCAAGTCATGTTCTTGTTGTATTGATATACTGTATTAGGGCATATGCTATTAGATTTGTGGCATAATCTCAAGACTCTAACATGTTGTAGTAATCAAACAATCTTACATTTAAGAAATTTATAATCCACTAAAGTTAAAAGGATTAGTATTATATTAATCTATGGAAGATGATTGGTTGACCTTACATGAATGGATCTACATGCTTATTGAATTTCTATTACCTTATTATGAGATAAGTAACTGAAGGCATGACTTTACATTGGTTATGGATTTATTTCAATATCAATTTTGTCTTTATAATTCTGTTATTATTCAGAATTATGTAGTATTTTTGTGCATGGCACTTATGTACATTTATTTCATATTATTATTTAATTAGATGATGTCAACATTAGTATTGTTGACTATGTTTGAATTTCACAGAATTTCCTTTATAAAGTTTTTCTTGCATCTCAGTTATTTGATGCTCGAAGTATTTTAATCACATAAAGATTGATGATTAAAAATGAATATAAAAAAGGAAATTAAAAAATTCTTTTGTCAAAATATGGATTGTTTGACTATTTTGATGTTCTTATAAAATTTAACACACTATATATTTCAGAGTAGCCACAGCATCTCAAACTTTGGTATACTACAATTTTGATTACAAATAGTTTAGTGATTAAAATCAAGGATTTTTAGTCAACAAGTTGACTACTTATTTAAACCTCGGCTTTGCCGCATCCGCAATTGGGCAGGAGTGGGAGTTGGTTTGTTTGAGACTTGAATGCAATCTGCACTCTCTTATGGTGTGTTGATGGTTGGAATCGACATGCATATGTGTACTTATGTTTGGTCTCAGCACTCAAGAAGGGGCAAGAGGGTGATCCCGAGGCCGAAGTGTACAATTCTCACTAAGTCGGTGAGTGTTCTAAGTACATGTTAGGACTACATGATTTACTGGAATGATGCTTAATGTGCTTGGTTGATTGCTACTGCTATATATCTTGAACTGTAAATGAATAGGCGAATGTATACTTTATTGCACTCGACCTAACTTGACTGAACTCTTGTTATCCTGTTTATAAGTAAACTAATATACATGTGCGTGGCTTGAAAGTTGATTGGGTATGTTATCCCATCGACTATACTGAGTGCTTGGGATCCCAAACCCTATTGGCCAATTAGTCGAATCGATCCAGCAAGGGCTTAGTCGAGTAGATTGACGAACCATGGATAGTGTTCACTGTTTATTGCACTGGATTCGGTATACTCGAGTATCACGTCTCCTATTGTTTTATATTTGGCATTTAGTCCCGGTAGGGGGATGATCAGTGGATGGAGACTGGAATTAAGCGGTGATCTACATACATTGTTTATTACTGAATTTCAATAGTTGACGGAGTGTCAACGGACTCAAAAAACGCTGCTGCTGAACTGGCTTGCAAGAGCCGATTGTATCCTTTTACTTGCAAGTGAAATACTGAACGGAGGTAAGTGCTACGTCTGGAACCTGGCAGGAGACACCTCTAAATCCGTATCAATACCCGTATCCATTTCTTATTGTGTTAAATTGTTTCTTTGATTATTTTAGATAGTGGTGCTAATTTGATAGAATTACTTGCTTATTTATTGACCTTATTCTTGATTTATCTAGATGTTGATTCCTTTATGAAGCCTACGATTGTGACAAATGTGAAATTTGTGGTGCTTTACTGTTACTTGTTTGCTGAGAACCTCACTGTGCATACACTCATTTTGATAATTGTTTTCCTTATAGGGGACGAGAGACATCAAGGATAGCAATAGTTTCATTTGGAAATCTTGAGCTTGTATGTTGACAGGCAAACTGTATTATGGAAATTAGATGTTTAATCCCTTCTCTTTTGGCTTGTACTTAAGTTTGGATTTTAGAGGATTTGAAGTATTTAAATATTATTGGGATGATTTGTAGAATTTAGATGTTATATTAGCGTACCTCAATGTTATTTTGGCATACTTTATTGTGATTGATTGTGACTTGCAGCGAGTGTTGGCGAGAGTCAGGCTGGCAGTCTGCTAAATCCTTTGGTACGCCTTAGGGTAAGGTGGGGTCGTCACAGAAACATAGACAAAAATACAATTATCTCCATGATGGACTTGTGCAAGTGGTAGCTGAACCTCTAACCCAAGAAGAACTAAACACAACTCTATATCTCTATCTCAGGGATTGTAGATTTTTAAATTGCAATGACTTCTTGCTTGAAATTGTGGAAACAAGCCTATGCGAAGGACTAGTTTACTTTGACTGTTTCCCGAACTTCATCATATCTCTCCGGGATAGAAATATATTGGACACACTAATATTAAATTTAAAAATAGCTAACTGTAAGACCAAAACTAGATATCAAACTGTTACTATTATATACAGGATTCAATACAAAGCAGTGAGCTCACCCTTCAACACGAGCTCTAAAAACAGTAGTGAAAGAAGAAATAGTCCTCTTCAAAACAGATCTTGCTAGATCTAGAATATCTATCCACAAATCCATCACTTGGGATTAAGTATTCTTGCCAGATGATTGAGTATTGCCAGATGTAGCTCCTATAGTACCAGCCCCAATATGACAATCCCAAGCATTAAACAATTTTGGACTAGAGCTGTTTAGATCAAGCTTGATAGATCATACAACTTTAGAGCATCTTCGGTTAGTACCAAAATTGATGCTCCAGTTAAATATTCTACCTCAGGAAGACGATTGGTTTCCTCTATCCAGAATCTAGATCTATGTCCAAGATTCCCCAAGCCAGATATACTATCCAAACAAAAGCCCCTTTAAAGTCATGAGAACTTGTCTGATGACAACACAGAACATGGAGGCTTTCCCAGATCTCCTACATATTCAACCATGATTGATAATCCTGTATTTGGAGAAATGAGAATTCTCAATGCCAAGTACCACATAGACAAACAAACTCTCAAGGCAAAATTCAATGCAAATCACAAACTCTCAGTCCAAAAGGCAATGGTTTGGAAATTTATAGATGAATCAAGAACTATTGGAGCACTGCAAATCACAACTTGGAGAAAGACTTTGATGAGAAGAACATCTCTACCAAGGCTAGGCCTATACATATGAATCGAGAACTATTGGAACACTGCAAGTAGGAGATAAATGATCTATTAGCTAAAGGATCATTAGTCCAAGTCAACCTCCATGAAACTACTTTCCATTCTATGTCAAGAAACAGTCAAAAATTGAATGAGGAGTTCCACATCTTGTAATCAATTACAAGGCACCTAACAAGGCCTTTTATTAGATCAGATATCCAATCCCAAATAAGATGGATCTTCTCCGATAGCTCTACTCTACCAAAATCTTCTCAAAATTTGACTTGAAGTCAGGATTCTAAAAGATACAGACCCATTCTTCAGATAGTTATAAAACAACATTCATTGTGCTATTCGGGCATTATGAGTGGAATGTCATGCACTTTGGTCTCAAAAATGCCCCTATGAGTTCTAGAGAATCATGAACAATATCTTTAATCTTTAATATACCTTCATCATTGTTTACACTAGTGATGTCTCGGTTTCTCGAACAACATAGATCAACACTTCAAACATCTAAATACCTTTTCTGATATTAGTCAAAAGAATGGATTGGCTGTCTCTCAGAAAAAAGATCAGCCTTTTCCAAACCAAAATCCGATTCCTTGGCCACTACATTCATCAAGGAACTATTATTCCAGTAAAAAGGCCAATCGAATTTGCAAACAAATTTCCTACCCAAATCCTTGATAAACAACAGCTTCAATAGTTTCTTGGTTGTCTCAACTATGTTATGGACTTACCATAGACCTCATCAATTTAGTCAAATCCTTATATGATAGACATGAAACCTCTCTGCCTTCATGGACCAATGTCCATACTAACACTGACAGAAAAATTAAAACCCAAGTCAAATCCATTACTTGTCTCGCTCTTTCTGATCCAACTCCACCCAAAATGGTCGAAATTAATGCCTCAACCATTGGCTATGGTGGTGTTCTAAGCAATTAAAAGTTAATAAAGAACAACTCATTCCTTTTGCTTCTAAACAATGGAATAGTTTGCCATGCACATGCGCGCGCGCACACATGTAGCAAAATATTTGACATGATTCAAAGATGGATTGGAGTTGACAAAACCAACAAGTGTAGCTTTCTAAGCAGAAAACACGGCCTAAATACATGTGGCAATCCACATTTTACCCCTCGTTTTGGATTGAAGTAGAAAAAGACAAACAAAATACTGGAAAAGCTAAACCGTAAGGCAATACGCGACCCCTGCCCCCATATATTGACCCCGCATATTCATGAGATGACTGTGCAACTTGCACAGCCATTTGCTCAATTTTCTTACACCTTTCCAGCTCAATTCCAGATTGAATTTTGGCTGCAGCTACTAGAGGAATATTGTGGAGCTTAAGGAGAAACTTAACTTTATGCCATTACAATTTTTCCTAGCTTTTTCTTCTATAAAAACACATTGTTTTGGAGGATCAAGGGGAGTGATAAGATAATCTTTAAAGATTTTGTAGGGCCTTAAGAGAGGTAGAAGAAAAAAATTGAGAGCTTGGTAGATTGAAGTAAAAGTTCTGAGAGGAAACTTGTGGAGCTTATTTCAAAATCTTGAATAAGAATTTATCATTGTTTACTCCTTAAATTCTTGTTATCAATCATGCCTTGTTTCATGAGTTTACTATGCTTAAATATGCTTAATCTTATGTCTAGCTAAGCTACTTTCTCCTAGGGTAAAGATGAACTTGTTTGTATCATGATATGAAGTAATTAGTGATTGATTTGTGCCATCTTGTGAGCTTGTTAGTTCATGTCTCTATGCTTTATATTTGTAGTTATTTGGTCACCAACTATAAATCACTTAATCACTTATTATGCATTAAATGTTCTCATGCAAGTGTAGATCAAGATTCATGAACCCTAAAGATCATGTTCACGAAAGTAAGAGATGCATTCAGGTGGATTTGATTTTAACTACTTCATAGATCTTAATGAACTTATATTAAGTTATCTCATTATGCAAATAGGTGAAGACTCTGTGTATGTTTGGATAATGGCTAGAGAATTATTCAAATAAAATTGAAAATCATCCTTGAGAAGTAATAAGTTAAAGGCATAAATCAACCGAATAATTTCTTGATCTTGAGCAACAACGTATTCGCAAATCCTAGGAAGTTCTTCTACTAATTTCTCCATTGTCAAGTTATTAGTTTTAATTAGTATAATTGGTAGTAAATTACTTTTATTTGATTTCTTGATTGTTTAGATAATAGATTAAGTTAAAAATCCTTAGTAATTAACTAATTAATCCCTTATGAAATCGACCTTAATTATCACTATATTTGTTTAACCTGTATACTTACAAAAAATCAAGGTAATTGGACTTAATTAATTAGATAATTGTGCTGAATTAGTTGATTTGGCAAATATCTGGTGTTTCAATGAAATAAGGATAATTTGATAATCCTGTAGTAAGTATAGTATATATTTGATTGCAAGAACACTTACCAATCCCCAATTAATAAATTTTGTTAAAGTTACAACCTGCTCTGAAATTCAAAACTTCTATTCCTTTTTACAAATCAAAGCACAATTTTTGAGATCAATTTTAAATATAGTCAATGACAGCAAGCACAAGAAGACGTGAAGAATAAATCTTCTTCATGTAATGCATTTTCCAGAAAGTTTCTTCATAAAACATTTCATCGAATCAAATGGACAGTACTAACGGTTTGAACAATGAGCAAGTTATGAAAAAGCTTCTACACATGCAAGTTGTGAAAAACATGTTACACCAGCAAATGAATGGTACTTGCATACGTGAAGCAGTGGGTCACAGTTGCCCAAAACTTATCATCAACTCTGAAATCAGCTACATAAAGCAAGGTCCGAATCATATTCTCAGCACAATTGCACTGAATACTTCCTAGACATAACACACACGTTGCAGCTCAAAATGAAGCAGTCACTCCTCTTTCTTTCATTTCTTCTCTTGAACTCTTTCCTTTCTTTTGCTGCTGAAAAGCCTAACCCAGTGCTCGACCATGACGGGGACGAAATCCGCGCTGGTGTCGAGTACTACATCGTGTCCTCCATAAGGGGTGCTGGCGGTGGCGGCGTAACTTATGGCAGGAGCATCAGCAATGAAAGTTGCCCTCTGCCTGTTGTTCAGGAGAAACTTGATCTCTTACGAGGCCATCCAGTAACTTTTACACCGGTGAACTCAAAAGAAGGCGTGGTTCGTGTTTCCACTGATTTAAACATCAAGTTCTCTGAAGCAACACCTGTTTGCAATGAATCAAATGTGTGGAAGCTTGATTTTGACGAAGAACTTGGACAACACTTTATACTGACGAATGGAGTTGAAGGGAACCCCGGATGCGGAACCATACACAATTGGTTTAAGATTGAAGAGGCATTTGATAAAACTTATAGGCTTGTTTTCTGTCCCACGGTTTGCAACATCTGTAATGTGATTTGCAAAGATGTTGGCGTCTTTTCTGATCGGCGACTGGCTTTGGGTGGCACTAGGCCTTTCACGGTTTTTATCCTAAAGGCTCGAAGCATGAAAAATGCAGATATTCTTAAGTCCATTTCCTCTGCTTTCCGTTTTAAGTAAGCGCTATAAGGAAGCCATGTATCGTTTGTTCTCGATTGAATAATGTACGACTCTGTATGAGTTTCAACTCATAACATTAAAATGGTAAATAAATGAGTTGCTACTTTATTCAGCATTAATAGTTGTCAATTGTCATCCTTACTATTCAGTATGATTGTTGTTTTCATTCCCATGTTAACAAATTTGAGAAATTCAGAATCTAAAATTTTCGCAAATTTATTTGTATAAAATGGAAAGTAATTTACAATCAACCCAAGGGACCGTTATAGACATTCCCTCAAAACAAAATTAAAAGAGTTAATTACATTCACCTTCCTTGAGATTGATCAAACTACTACCAAACCTTGAGGTTTAGCAATATTATGGTCTCCCCCTTCTCACTAACTAACACCGTCCATGCACGACAAAAAGATGCTGTAAGATTACAAAAATACCCTATGCGTTCAACAAAACAACAACAAACATGATAAACAAATCACTAGTAGATAACTAAATCTGACCCAAAAAAAAAACAATAGAACAAGTATGAGCAACTGAATCCTCAGCCTGCTAAAGATAAGATAAAAAAAAAGCCAAAAGAAAAAAGACAAAAAAATCCACATCCTCAAAAAAGAAAATAACAAAAAAACCAAAGGCCTTCTCCTACCACTCTCAGCTTTCTCCATAGCAATCGGATTCTAGCACCATTACTTTTCTTCACCCAATTCCTACTTCAATATTTCCTCCATTTGCAGAATCATCGAACCCTGACCCCACCCCAAAATCCACCATCAAGAATTCTTATCAAATGGTCCCCTAAATTTTCCACCCACAATCACCTTCTAATCCATCAAAAACAACTGGAAAACGTGCTAGAACTGCAGTTGCCATTGTTGTCATGAGCACCACGGAGGCTTTTACATATATACATGGTAATTTAGCCTTGGGTTATTCTGGTTCGGATTTTCTCTATGCAGCATATAGTTATCTTATGCATATTAGAAGAGGAGAAAAAAATAAATTGTGGGTTAAGAAGTAGGCAGATTAGAAAGAGTGTGTAGAGAGTGGAGAAGAAAGATGACAAGTTTCTGTGTTTTTTCCAGAGAAATACCAGAGCTAGGGCTGTTTTATTGCCTATATTCGATTTAAAATTTTTTTTGGGACTACAATGTTCAAATAAAGAAAATATGATAAGTTTGATGTTTTGTCAATGAAAGTAAAAGCTTGGTGGTGGCAGAACCAACGATTCTAGTATTGAACAGACAACGGAATAAGAATGGGGCTTTGGGTGGGGCATGTGGGTAATATGGGAATTTGGAGAAGCTAACCCCATTAGCAATATGTTTGTTAAAATTAAGGGTCTATCGGCAGGTGTCTTAACTGCTTCAAATTCATTAGAATGGAGGATCTTTTCGTAATATTATCAAACCTCGGGGTTTTATTTATAGTTTGGTTAAACTACAACGAAGGTAGAAGACTAGAAGTAGTTAACCCAAATTAAAACAGTAATTTATCTTGTTATTATTACAAGTTAATCCCAATTCCTTGCACAGCTCCGGATACAAAGCCTTCCGTATCTCAGCATACACCTCTCCCTTCAACCTTTCATCTGCCAGCTCATTTGCTTTTTCCTCTTCAACTTTCAGTGCATCCGTTCCGGAATCTGCTACTTCTAGATTAAACTTCAAGTCTCTATAAACATTTACGGTAAGCCAGGGTAGCCAACCTTTGACTTAATCAGAGCGCGAAGTAGGCTGTTAAAGTCATCTATTTGGCAAACAAACTTGCGATGTTAGAGTTTATTTGTTCCTTCTAAAATATATATATATATATATATATGAAAATGTGTTAAATTTTACAAAATAATTCTTATTTTGCGACATCCGAAAGGTGAAAACATTAATTTTGTACGTGGAATGAGTAATACATAACGATGACCACTTAGCTCTAGAACGGAGACATGCTCTACAAGTGCACTCTCTTATTTTGCCAGTGGTGCCGGAGACAGTTCTAAGGCCACATAGTCCAACCTTGTACCATGAGCCATGTATAATTTTTCTTTCTCTGCAGAGTCTTCTCACATTAATTCTGGTTGATTTGCTAGTTTTCCCCACGCAGTAATGGCGATAGGCTGAGGCTCCACTAACGTTCATATCCTTCCACAATCCTTCTTCCCCACAACCCCACAGCCAGGACATTTTAACTGTGCTGCCATCCGCATTTACATTTGGTCCCCAACTACAAGAAATTGATACTACAACTTTTGGGCAGAATAAAAATGTTGCACAATCTAATATGCTATAAAGAAAGTAGTAGAAGGAGCATGATGTGTCAAAGTTCTGATTATTTAACTCACAATTCATGCTAAAATTATACATGAATTATAGTACATCGTGTGTAAACGAGGGCATTAGAAGAGAAAAGTTCGCTCATATTAAAAAAGATAAAATGAAAATCTTGAACCACTCAATCATTTATGATCAAAATATTTCTACAAATAAATTAATATTTGTTAGAATTATTGGTCGTGTATTATGGCATTGCCAAAAGTCAGAAAGTTGGTGATAAATAAGGAGTAAATTCCCAAAAAGAGGGACTTTTTAATCTAACTTCCCAAAGGGTGGTGATTTTTGAGTCTCTTCCCAAAGAATGAAAAACGCATCTAAGAAATGCATTTTTTCAAATTAAAACGTAATCTTCAAATACGTTATTTTAATTTTCATAAGTTTATTTAAATAGGAAAAATTGGTTAAATAATGCATTAGTGGTATGCATTTTTTGATACACTAGCAAACACATTTCGGCAATGCGCTATTGTTTAAGAAACGCATTAGATGAATGCGTTTTTCGTTTATCAATATGTACCGCTTTTTTTCATTTCTTTGATCTTGACTTGGGTTATGTAAGGTTTTTTTTTTTAAAAAAAATGTTATCTTGTTATTTTATCTTGTTATTATTAATTTAGCTCACTAACACAAGTCAAAATCCAAAGAATTTGTTATTTCATAGTTGTTATTAATTTATCTGGTATAGATTTCATTTCAAGTTTGCAAAAGACTTAAAGGTTTTTGAACTTCGGATTTTACATATGCATGCACATATTTTGTATCTTAAATGCTGGTAATTTGTCTTAAAAACCGTAACACTTTTTCTAAAGAAAATTTTACGATTCATAAAAGGTTAATCCTAAATGTTTAGTGTGAAAATATGATGGCCCAAAATGAGTTAGAATAATCACATAACTTGAAAACTTTAATCAAAAGGAAAATTGCGAAACTCCTCTGAGGTTGCTGACACTAGCACTCACCTATTTGTAAATAAAATTAAAAATGCGTTACACAAATATTTTTACGAAAGGGAAACTAGTAGCTTTTGTATTTATTATAAATTAAGTATTTGAAAGTGAAAAAAAAAATTATCCACAACATACCAGTTCTTTACGGGTTTCTTCCATTATATGAATAAAGTGCTAGCTATTTATAAGCATTTTACTCTGAATCATTTAATTTATGTTAAATTTATAAATATTTAAAAGTAAAATTCAAAAAGTGTTACACTAATATTATTACGAAAGGGAAACTAGTAGGTTTTATATTTAATAAAAATTAAATACGTGAAAGTAAAAAAGAAATTACCAACTTTTACCAGCTCTTTACGGGTTTCTTTTATTACATGAATAAAGTACTAGCTATGGGGGTAGGCATTTTACTATGAATCATATAATTTATGTTAAATACATAAATGTTTGTAAGTAAAATTTAATAAGTGCTATATTAATATTTTTACGAAAGAAAAACTAGTAGGCTTTGTATTTAACATAAATTAAATATGTGAAAGTAAAAAAAAAAAAAAAAAGAAACTGCCCATAACATACCAGTTCTTTATAGGTTTCCTCTATTACATGAACAAAGTACTAGCTATTTATGAGTATTTTATTTTAAATCATTTAAATTATCTTAAATATACAAATGGTTAAAAGTAAAATTCAAAAAGTGTTACTCTCAAATTTTTACAAAAGGGAAACTAGTAGATTCTGTATTTAACATAAATTAATTATATGAAAGTAACACTCACAAGTAATTTAATTATTTAATTAGTTACTTAATTTGTTGACAAGATTATGAATATTCTGAAAAGGCTCTATCCACGGGAGAGCGACTTCTAGGGTAGCGACTTCTTCGGAGGAAACCGTCTGCACTAGGGTTCACCAAGCGGCTCGGCCGCAACTGCATGGTGGCCATGGAGCCACCGGAGAAGCCTTCCACTGGCGGAGCACCGTTGTCCTTTGCAGCGGTGGTCTCGTCGGCACCACCAGAAAGCAGGGCGTTGGGCGAGGTGGCCTCCTACAGAGGTGAGCCGGTCTTATGTCTCTCTCGGCAAGACATAGAGAAGCTGTCACAACCTTTCCAGAATGCTTTGGTGGGACGCTTCCCCTACAGCCGACCGCCAATGGAAGCAATCAGGAAGTTTATCACATCCATAGGCTTGAAAGGAATCTGCACGGTGGGTCTGCTTGACCCCAAACATGTACTCATCAGGCCCTCTCTCGACGATGATTACACGAGGTTATTTGCCAGGAGGCTGTGGTATGTGCAGAACTCACCCATGTCGCTATCCAAGTGGTCGCTGGATTTCAGAGCACATCATGAATTAGCGGTTGCCCCAGTGTGGGTTGCGTTCCCGGAGCTCCCGATCCCCTTCTTTCAGACACACCAGTTGCTGCGTCTCGCGGCAACGCTGGGTCGCCCTCTCCGTGTGGATGCGGCGACCGGTGACCTTCGACGACCCTCGGTGGCTCGGGTGTTGGTTGAGGTGGATCTCGCAACGACACCAGTGAAGCGGGTGTGGATAGGAGATGATGAATACGGCTTCTGGCAATTGGTAGAGTGGGAAAACCTACCTGTGTATTGCAATTTCTGCAGCACCTTTGGTCATGAGGAAGCGGGCTGCTTCAGGAAAAATCCCTCACTGCGTCGGGCGAAGGAACCTCAGAAACCTCGTGTGCATTCGCGCACATATGTGCCAAAGATTGCCAGGACCCAAACTCTGGACTGCCCATCGGAGGAAGAGCTGGCTGGCAGGCATCCGCTGGTGGGAAACAGCCAGGCGGAGGGACAAAAAAACTCGAATGCGGCTAGGTCTGCCCAGGCTCTGGGGCAGCCGCGACTGGGTGCTGCATCTAGCTCTGGAATTTTGTTGGAAGCCAGGCGGGCAGTGGTGGCGGAGAGCCATGACAGGGACCAACTGTCAACACCTGTGGGGGAAGAAGACCAGCTCAGGGAATGCCATCCGGTGCTGCTGGCCGCACCACAAAGGGAGGAACAGGACAGCCCGCCAGGTGTAGATACCGCGTTTCAAGGAATGGAGATTGGGATATCACAGAATGTTGCCGTCGAGCAGGCCAACACTTTTGCTGCACTGGAACTGTTGGAGACGTCGGATGAGGAGGACTGGCAGACAAGTGCCACGGCCTCCCCGGCCCGCGGGAGGGGTCCCCGGCTACTGCGCAGTAGATCAACAGGGCATGAGGGAGCAAACGCCGGGTCATGGAGCCAGCTACATGAATTCCAGACGGTGTTGAATCGACGTTTTTCTGAGGTGGAGCAACAAGACAATGGCCCGGGCCAAAAGCAGCTGGGGGCGGGGATGGAGAGCAAGGAGGCGACCTTGGTCATACAGCAGGAGGGTGCGGGTGAACCTAAAAGGAAACGGGGCAGACCACGCAAGGAGGGCACAATGCAGGTACCAGAGCCTCAAACTTCTTATACATTACGGTCCCATGTTAGATCCGATTAATTTGTTAGTGTGGAACATAAGAGGGGCCTCTCGCCGAGATTCCTTGCGGTACTTACATAAGTTGTGTCGCGAAAACACTATTCGTTTGGTTTTTTTGTTGGAGCTTATGTCGGAACTGGCTCAATTAGACAGGGTACGTAGACAGTTGCAATTTGACCACGCCGGTAGCTTTGTCAGTGGGAAGATTTGGGTATTTTGGGGGAACATGTTGAGCGTGGATTGGGTGGAATACGCGGACCAAATGGTTCACTCCCGCGTTGTGCTTGCCTCTGGAGCGGCATTTTGTGTGACTGGAGTCTATGCGAAATGTACTAGGGTAGGGCGAAGACCACTGTGGGAAGCCATGGAAGAGGTGGCTGAGCGTGTCTCGACTAGCGGACCATGGATGGCAGCAGGGGACTTTAACGTGGTTTCGGCAATGGAGGAGCGGGAAGGAGGGGCACCGGCGAATGCACGGAACATGGAGGAGTTCAACGACTCCATGTTTAAGTGTGGGCTCTCTGCCCTCGAGTTTGTTGGCCCAAAATTCACCTGGACAAACGGCTCTGTCTGGCAGCGGCTGGATCGCGTATTAGTGAATGGCAAGTGGATGGATGCCTATCCAGTCTCGAAGGTCTCGCACTTGGCAAGGGGCCGTTCAGACCACGCCTCCCTCCTTATCAAATGCATGACTGCCAGACTAGCACCGGCCAAGTTTCGATTTCTAAACGTTTTGCGGCGACATCCTCTCTTTCAGGAGGTGGTGAATGAGGCATGGGGGTCGGAGGTGCGAGGGGTAGGAATGGTCAAATTCTTCAACAAACTGATGAATGTGCGCCATCATCTAAAGCAATGGAACCGGGAGGTCTTTGGCAATGTCACATCCAACGTGGCACAGGCGGAACAGGAGCTTAAACAACGGGAGGGTGACTATGATTCGCATAGGACTGATGAGTACAAACTTCGACTTCACGAAGCACGGGCGCGATATAATAGGGAGTTGGCGGTGGAGTGTGCATTTTGGAGACAGAAAGCAGGTATTAAGTGGATCCAGGAGGGAGATACAAATACTGCCTTCTTCCATGCGGCGGTCAGACAGCGGCGTAACTCCAATTTCGTATCGCGCATCAGGGGGGAGGACGGGGGGTGGCATGAGGCGGCAGACGAGATAAAGGAATCAACAATCAAGTTCTACTCCGAACTATTTTCTTCCGCCAGCAGGCAAGGCCCTCTGCCAGACCTCACCTTTGGGGTTCCCAAGGTGGCGACGGTGGAAAACGAAATGCTAAAGTGTCTGCCTTCAGAGGAAGAGATCCATACGGTGGTGTTCGGAATGGATGTGGACAGTGCACCAGGGCCGGATGGGTTTGGGGCAGGCTTCTATCAAAGTTGTTGGAGCATTATTAAGGAGGACCTTGTGATGGCCGTCCAAGATTTTTTTCAAGGCATACAACAGCCAAGAGGATGGTCACGGTCACTCCTGGTCCTCTTCCCGAAGAGAGAGGGAGCTTCACATTGGCGGGAGTTCCGTCCGATCAGTCTATGCAATGTGAGTTCCAAGATTGTATCCAAGGTGCTCGCTAACAGGATTAACCGGGTACTGCCTCAGCTGATCTCCCCTTGGCAAGCGGGTTTTGTGCCTGGGAGGGGAATAGTGGACAACATCCTACTGGCACAAGAGCTGATGGGAGAGCTCGATAGGCACCTAGTGGAGCCCAACTTAATTTTAAAACTAGATATGGAAAAGGCATACGATCGAGTGGAATGGCCCTTTCTGCTTTTTATGCTCAGACAGTTTGGCTTTGACGAAGTGGTGGTGGACCTGCTGTTCAGAACGTTCTCTAATTCCTGGTTCTCCGTGTTAATTAATGGGGAGCCATCAGGCCTCTTCAAATCCACCCGAGGGGTGCGACAGGGGGACCCCCTTTCCCCTGCCTTATTTTTGTTTGTTGCTGAATTCCTTGGCAGGGGACTCCAGCAGTTGTTTGAGGAAAAGACAAGTAGATTTTTTATGGCAGCTGGGTCTCGGGTTCCGTATTTAGCCTTTGCAGACGACACGATTATCTTCACACGTTGCTCCTCAGATGCATTAACGGCAATCAGAGACTTCCTCCAATCATACCAGTCATATTCGGGCCAAGCGGTGAATGTCAGCAAGAGTTCATTTTCTCCATCCCCAAGGCTGGGAGAGGCACATCTGGGGTTAGTAAGGTCCATCCTTGGTTTCAACGAGCAGAGACCTCCTTTCACTTACCTAGGCATCCCTCTAACTCGTGGCAGGATTACGTGTGGGATCTTTGATGGCCTCTTGGCCAAGATGCGGCAGAGACTATTTCATTGGAGCTCGAAACTGCTGTCTATGGGTGGCAAGATCGTGCTCATACGGCACGTGCTGAGTTCGATACCTTTATACTGGCTTCAAGTCCTCCAACCTCCACAGGCGGTGCTGGGGGCAATGGCGCGACTCTGTAACGCCTTCCTTTGGGATAGCTCGGATTCCCGGCGCATTCATTGGGCGGCTTGGGAGAAAGTGTGTTACCCGGTTGAAGAAGGGGGCCTGGGGTTTCGCTCGCTCGAGACACTATCGAAGGCGTTTGCCTGCAAGCTGTGGTGGAAACTGAGAGAGAACGAGTCGCCGTGGTCAAACTTCATGCATTGCAAGTATGTGAAAGGAGTACACCCAGAGCTGGTTACAATACCACGGCCGTCGGCTATGTGGCGTCGTCTATTGGAGGTTCGGGAATTCGCGCAAGGAAACATTCGATGGTGTCTGAGCGATGGACTCGTAGACTTTTGGCTTGACAGGTGGTGCGCTGACGTCCCGCTTGCCTAGCTGGTGCCTGGGGCAAGCCATTCGCACCTCTTGGTGGGGGAGCTCTTCATAGACACTGGGTGGGATAGGCAGCGCCTGCGCGACATGGTTCCAGGGTATATTTTGGAAAAGATTCTAAGCTTACGAATCTTCCCTGGCATGCGGGATCGGATGATTTGGGCGCCATCTCAGACAGGTGAGTTCTCCATCACATCAGGCTGGGAGCAGCTCCGCAAAAATAGGAACATCTCCTCTGTTGACTCCCTAGTATGGAGTCCGGTGATTCCCAGGAAGATCTCCTTCTTTGGGTGGCATGTCCTGAGGCAGTGGGTGCCATTGGATGGAATCTTACAACAAAGGGGAAGGCCCTTGGTATCTCGGTGTTCTTGTTGTGGGAGTGCGACAGAGTCAGTTGAGCACCTTTTAGTTACCGGACCAGTGGCAACAGAGGTGTGGGGTTATTTCGCTAGTCGGTTTGGTATTTTGACGCAAGGCGGAGAGGTGCATGCGCGACTCGCCAGTTGGTTTTTTTCCCACGGTTGGGTGAGGAGTAACCACATTAGGGTTCTCCTCAGTCTGGTGATTCTCTGGTTTATATGGAAGTTTCGAAATGCAGCTCGATTTGAGGGTGCAGTCATGGCCCCTAACCAGATTATCGTACAGGTGTCCTCATTTATTGGGCAAATGGGTAGAGGAGGACGGTTAAGGCGGGACAATTTCAAGGGGGACGTTGACTGTGAGTGGGCAGCTTTGGGAAGGGCCAAGAGGAGGCACGTTGTGCCCCGAGCAATCGTGTGGTCAAAACCAGTAGGGCACGCGTTCAAGTTGAACACAGATGCGAGCGTCGCCGTGGCCGGCGCATCGGGGGGAGGGATAGTGCGATCCACAGATGGTAGCTTGGTATTTGCCTTCTACACAGAATTCAGGGAGGCCGATGTGATCACGGCAGAAGCGAAGGCTCTGCTAACAGGTTTGCAACTGTGCTATGAGCGGCATGTAACACAGGTGGTGGCGAAGGTGGACTCAAGTACTTTGGTGAGCCTGGTGTCGTCTTGCGGAGCTGCTCGTTGGCCTTTGGTCAACACGCTTCGTCATATACAGTGGTTGGTGGCGCAACTGGGAGTTAAGGTGGCCCATATATTTCGGGAAGCAAATACAGTGGCGGATGCCCTAGCATCATCGGGGCTACGGCGAGATATTATCTTTACAACTAGGGCAGATCTCCCACGGAAGGCGCGGTCTGCGCTACAGTTAGATAGGCTAGTAGCTCCTTCGGTCCGTCTTTGTGGTAACCGGGAGTAGTCCTACCAGGGTTAGTTTGACGAACAACGCTGGCTCTATGTACCGTGGTTTTGTTTGCAATAAAATAAAATAATTTTTTTTAAAAAAAAAAAAAAAGTTTCTTTTGCAAAATTTGTTTATTAAGTTTCTCCAAATAATTAGAGTATAAAGGTAAATTTTCACAATCTTTTATTGGCAATAGGCCCCAATTTCCTTCTAGGGAGGGCAGTGCTATTTCTTAAATCATAAAAGAGGTGAGTGCTAGTTTTAGATACCTTAGGGAAGGTTTTTGCAATTATCCCTTAATCCAAATATTGAGGTGAATATACATTGAAATATAGATGTTGGATGAAGGTACAAAGTGATATAAGAAGTTAAAACATAATTATGTAAAACCTATATATGTCAATAAAAAGGCCTTGTATCTAAGCAAAAGTGTTCTCAATTGTATTATGGAAAAGTAATTTGATTTTTTCAGTAATATAATCATTTGTGGATTAAACCACATTTAATAAACATAAATAAACTGACAGAATTTTCCCTCATTTTCAACTATTTATATCACCTGTTAAGCAAACACTTGCATAGTCAAATATGTCATAAGGCGATATAATGTCACCTCTAATTTCATATACCATGTTTACTTGGTTTTCAATCCAAATTCTCTTATACAATAAGAAGAATTCTTATAACAAGACAAGTACAATCTGTCATTTGAGAATGCCTCCAGAGTAACACAACTTTTGCCTTCTGACTCTTTTAGATGGTGGCCGCAAGGGTAGATGCTGATTTTTACCTCGACCTTTACAAGTGTCACGCTTATCTCCATCTGCATGTTCTTGTGTTTGATGTTGCAAATCAAACTCCAGATGCGTCTGATCATGCTTATCACTTTGTGCATGTGTCAGGTCATGTTCATCAGCTTGTGCATGTGCTGTATCACCTTCTGTATGTTCATCCCCTTGACCTTGATCGATATTGATTTCAAAAGTCTGATCACATGTCTGATTGAGCTCATTAGCTGTTTGCTCATTTCCCGTGTCTCTAGTCTCTTGATTTCCCATATGATCTCCTACAAACTCATCCTGACTTAAAATCTGATTCTGTACAATGTTTTGATCAATTTGGGCATGTTTTTGCCTTCGTCCCCCTTCATGGACTCTTTGTGAACCTTCTTGTGTGGCTCTTCGAACACGTGCTCGTGGAATTACATGTTGCAACTCTTCATCCATTGAGAGCGGCATTATTGGATTCAATGGTTGGAGTTTCAATCTCATCTCACATCCAATGGCACGCATAGTGGATTGGCACATATCCCGAATATCAGCGAGAGCGGGAACAGAGATGGCCTCAGCATGTGGTAATGCTTCAAGTGATCTATAATAGACACGATGCAATGTATCTACCTGAAATGTTATCAAAATAAATTCTAATTTTGCTAATATAAAACTTTAAACAAAGTATTCAATTAAAAATATCTAAATAATTGTTACCATCATCTCATTAGCTGGTGCAATACCCTGATAACCAGCTGGTAATAGTGGTCTCAATGATGGGTTGCCAATAAGCAATCTTGTACGCTGCTTATACCAAGTCATATACTCTAAACTAGCCTCACCAGGAACCTCCTCGAGTTCACCTTCTTGTATACTTGAAGCTCGGTCCATCCACATTTGGATGTGACGTTGGTGCTTAAGGGTCCAATCTGTATTTCGTCTGCCTCGACGATCCACTTGATGCAAACCCCAATCCGTGTCACATGGTGCCGGAATACACTGAACAAACCCAAATTGTCGCATGCACCTATATGGCAGGTGTAGCTCTACTGTATCCCAACAAATAAGTGCAGTTCGACTACGCCACAATTCAGAACCAGCCAAACAACACTGAGGTAATGTCTCTATAATATGTAGAGGATATGGCTGCCATACAAACTATGAGAACCGAAATGAAAAATTACAAAGTAAACTAAACAAATTTGGATGTAGCTTGCAATTTATCATGATACATGAAATATGCATGAAATAAATACTTACATGATCATCTCTCAAGCTATCTAGTTGATCTCGATATACAACTAATACATGCATTGCTACTCTAGAAAGGTCAAAATCGACATTCCACCTGTAGAATAATTAACAATACACTATTATTGTTATGGTCATGCATCTAAATTAGAAGACAATTGTAGACACCAAATTTTTGGTGTAATTTCATTTACTGTTTATTTTAGTTTTTTTTATTTGTCGTGTTCATTTTATTCGATTTTAGTTTTTAGTTTTTAGTTTTATTTTTAAGTTTTTAGCATAGAATTTCTTGAAAGTGGAAAAAGGGAAATTTGTTCACAAAAATATGTTTATTTCTTTAAATTCAATCTTTGGGCACTTTAGTTATTGTTATTAAGTTATTTTGAGAAAAAAGAAAATGAATGAAAATGAAAAGAAAATGTGGAAAAGATGGAAAAATGGCCATTTTTGTTGTTTTTAGTTGTTTAGTTTTTAAATTATTTTCATTATTATTACTATTATTAGTACCTGGTTTTTGTCAATTTGTTATCATTATTATTTATATTTTATCATTTCTGTATTTATTAAGTTGAAAGTTTAAAAAAAAAAAAAAAAAAACGCGCAGCATGAAGGCTGCGTTTTTGCCGCAGCTTGCAAGTGAACTTTGGGGAGCTCCTTAGCTGCAAATTTCAGAGGAAGTGGCTGAGGTTTTTAGGGTTGAGTGCTTGATATAAATAGAGGGGATTGGCAGCCGCAAACAGGGGGGCTGACGAGGGAGAAAGGGAAAAAACAGCAAAAGAAAGGCTAAGGGTTTTTCTGGGGAGAGCATCGACAGGCAAAACAAGAATACTGAGCGAAGGTTTTTGGGGAGCAAAAGAGGATAGAGTGAAACAGCGAAAGCAAAACTAAAGGTGAAAGCTGGGGTTTGGGCCTAAAAAATCTGGGGTTGAAGAGAAAGAGGGACGGTCGGCTGTGGGAAAAGGCTAGGGTCTTGAGAGAGGTAAAAGCTGAGGAAAAAACGAGAGCTTGAGAGGAGAGCAACAAAGGAGTACCGAGAATTTCATCGTCAAACATTGGCTGAGGTGGTGACGCCGCCGTTGCTGGTACTGTTTTCTTCCCACCGCCGTTGCACTTGTCGCTGAGAGTACGGGTTTAAGGCAGTGGAGCAGTTTGGGCGATCTGGGATATCCACAACATAAGAGGAAGAATTTTTGTTCAAAGATATTTCTGGAAATGATACCAGGAAGGTGTCTAAATCGCGGCTCAAACTAAGAAGCTCGAACGCTCCAGGTCTGCTCAAGGGAAATTTCTTCCTCTCGTTCGTTCGATCGTTGGAGGTCTCCTGTCCGTGCAGCAGCCTAAGTGCTCTCAGGTATAATGGATCCCTTTCAAAGCTAGTTTAACACAGTTTGCACAAGACTCGGGCTTCATGCATAACTCTTTTCATCTTCTAAGTTTCAGTCATTACCCATGCCTGATGACTATGATTGTGATTGTGCTCGGTGTCGTTGTTTCTGCTGTTAGTGGGTTGTGGTGTTACCCTTTTGTTCATCTAATGCACACACAAAACCATGGATTCAGCTTAGGAGCCATGAATAGCTAATAAAGCCAGAAACTTGAAGCTAATGAACGAATATGCGTTTGCAAGTTTTCCCCTGTTCAGTGTTTCTTTCTTTTCAAGGCTTGGTTTTGTATTTGATGATGGGTCTAGGGAGTTTAACAAGAATTTGGGGACTTTTTGTTGTAATGAACTTTTGCTGCATAAAGCTTAATAAACATCTCAAACCCGAGTTAAGGATTGTTGCTGCACTACGTTAACCGCTTTTAAAGCTGTCGCATAATAGCCATTTTGCATGCATTTTCCAGAATGTTGTGTGACATCTCCCCTAGTTTTCTAGCCATCTGGATTGTGATCACTAGGTAGTTTGTTGCTTAATTTGGAATTACGGTGTTGGTTTGAAAACTATCTAATCAAGGTTGTGCTCAAAATCCGGTCATGAACAAACCAGAAAACTGCAAAGGCTTTCGGCTTCATGAGTTGTATGTGTTTGCCATCTTTTTGATGCTTCCATG
Organism: Coffea eugenioides; assembly: GCF_003713205.1. NCBI lineage: Eukaryota > Viridiplantae > Streptophyta > Magnoliopsida > Gentianales > Rubiaceae > Coffea > Coffea eugenioides. The sequence goes on along the minus strand of NC_040036.1, from coordinate 40,647,703 downwards.
GCTGCTGTTTTGCCTGTGTTTTCTTGCAAGTTCGGAGATGAATTTTAGCAGCAAAGGGTATAGGTTGCACAGTTTGCTAATTTAGAAACTGATCTGCATAACTTGTATGTTTGGCAATGGAATAATGAAACCCGGAAGGTTGCAGATTTTTGTTTTACAGAAGATTGGCTTGCTTGAATGTTCAACTGCTGTGATTTTGACTGCTCAATATCATGCTTTTGCTGTTTGAAAAGCTGGCCCTGTTTGAATGAAAGCTTGCATCTGATGAACATCACAAGTGTAGCTAGTTGTAGCCAGGAATGGCAGAATGCTATGTCGATGTTGGCATGATCATTTGTCCAAATTTTCTGATGTTTTAACATGATGATCTTGTGTCATTGCATGGTCTTCTGTTGGATTTAGTTTTTCGTAAGATTAGTTGATAAATTGGCATGGTCATTGGAAGTCATGAAATGTTTTCATGCTCATACTATTTGCAGCAGAAAGAAACTAGCAGTTTTACTTGGTCCGTAGTTGCCGAAAGAAAAGTTTTGTTGCAGTTCCCTTCCCTCCTTTCGTTGTCGATTAAAACCAAATTGGCCATCTCAATCCCACAAACAAATTTCATGTTTTTCATTTGGATCAATAATTTCTGGTTTGGTGAATTGGTTTGCTTGATGAAATGGATGTATTTGCTGCTGGAAATTACTGAAGTTTTGGAGACAAAAGGGAGCAGTTTTGTTTTTTTAGTTTAGTTGCAGAATCTTAAGTTTCCTCGTATGCATGCATGTACTAATTCTTCAAAAATTGCCTCTTAACTCCCTTAAGTTCCTCCTTGACTCACTATGACCCAGAAATTGGAAAGATTAATCAATTTAGTCCATGAGATTTTGCAGCAATGCTACAAAGACCCGTTTGCTTTTCAATCGTTTGCATTCAAGTTCTAAAGTGTTTGCAATCTGAGCTATTACTTGCTTTTGTCTTTGCCCTTAGACCTTTGAAGTTCCTGAAAGTGTTTGATCAAGCTTGAGTGCTTTGCTAATATTTGCAATTTGATCCTTGGAAATTTTAATTTTTCAATTTCATTGCTTGTTTTGCTTCAACTAATTACCATGCTTTGTCAATTGCACTTAAGCCATGACTTTGGGGGCATTATGACCAAGTGAGCTTGTGTTTGCCTATTTTCTTTAATTTTTCCAAATAAATTGGTACCTTGACCATTTCTTTTATTTTGGAGGATAAATAAGTGATTTCACTTCATTGGGCCCCAATTCCAAGGGAGGTACACTCTATCCCTCACTTGCACTTCATTTGACCCTATGTGCTCCTACGTGCTATGTGAATACGCCTGCCTACTCCGCTTTCCTTACCTCCTTGCATGCATTTACTTGCTTTTACTTTTATTTAAGTTTTATGGGGTATGTGTACACCTCTTGGCTTGTAATAGATAGGGCTCGGAGAGCATTTGGTCCATTTCCCCTTCCCCTTTATGCTTTTATGGGGTATGTGTACACCTCTTGTCTTGTAATAGATAGGGCTCGGAGAGCATCTGGTCCACTTCCCCTTCCCCTTGCTTGCTTGTTTTTGTTGCTACATGTTTAATTGCTTTATTAGGCTCTTGCATCTAGTCGAGCATGCTAAATGCTATGTGCTATGTGTTTACGAGTATTTTGGCATGTCTACTTGCTTTCATAGCCATGAATGAATGGAATGGATGAATGTACGTTTCCGCTAGTCCAACGCTAGTCGGAATTCATAGAATGGGCTAGTCCAACGCTAGACCCTCAGGGATTTCCCCTCATTAGCATATCATTTGCTTGTTCACCACATATCATGCATTTTTCTTAGTTTTGTCACTTGGCATGCTCCTCGAACCCCCTTTCCCTTCATTTTAGGATTTTTGCATATCATGATAGTTGTAGGGTCCATTTGCTTGAGGGTCCCCTTCTGATAAGGGAAACGAGCGAGTGTGTCTACTCGATAGCCTTAGCACGCTAGTTTTGCCTTCTAACCAAAGGGAAAATCGAAGTCGACAAGTTAGGAGTCATTCCCATACCCGACCTGATGCATTCCCTTAGGTTCATTCATTCTCATTTATCACTCACTCATTCTTTTCAATTCACATTTTCCTTTCCTTATTGTTCATTTTGATTTCTACTTCACAAAATTGCATTTAATTACACCTATATGCACTTATCACTATATTTCATACACTTGCACACAAACACTTGGAATTTTCATACAATTGCACACGTGCACCTTTTCATACACTTGCACACAAACACTTGGATTTTTAATTTCTTTCATACACTTCCACACTTGCACACTTTGAGTCTCATTTGCATTAATCGACCTCTATGGGGGTTTTCCTTTGTTGGCCGCCACAATTCATGTGGTTTGGGACCAAAAGCCTCACGAGAGACATCGTAGAATTTAGGATTGCATTTTCCTTTCCGTTTTGCATTCATATAGTCATATCCAACGTGCGAACATACATTGGGTAGAAAAATTAGGAAAATTGGTTTAAGTCACGCAACTAGCCTTGGCTAGGTCGAAGGGGTGCCTTGGATTTTTATCCTTGCCTTCCCCTTCGTCAAATGTGACCCCCGAGCCCTCTTTTTGGTTACGTAGACCCAAAAGTTCTTTAAAAGGGTTTATTTACTTTTTTCATTCAAAAACAAAAAATCATTGTTGGGTGACTTGGTACACCCTAACTCTATACCAAGTGGCGACTCCATTTTTGATACAAAAAACCCTTTTGAACTTCACTTGGCCAAATCGTCGCATTCTAAGTCCTATGGCCTTTTGCTTTTCATTTTGCACACGTTCACACATTGCACACCACACACCACACACACCTATTCATTCAAAAAGTGGGGCGCGACAACAATTATATATGCTAAGACTAATATTTTTTCACAAACTAACCTTGCACCATAAGGACTCTCAACTGGCAACTCCTTTTTAGGTACTGGCCTATCTGGACATAAGGTGGGAAATCGTTCCCATGCCCAAAGCTAAAACAGAAATTAGTCCATTTAACAAGATTAAATCATAATTGCTAGAAACCAAAAAAAATTTCAAAAGAGTTTAAGTGAAAATACTTGTAAAAGAACCAATGGTCCAGCAATCTCTTGTGAGGTACAAAGAGTAGCTCTACATAGTCCACGAAATAAAAAAGCAAGAACCGCACTCCCCCAACTATATGTTCGAGTAACAGTAAAATCTCTTAATAATGTCAAATACATTAAGCTGACCATATTGCCAGATTTATCCGAAAATAGGTGACCACCAATAAGCTATAAGATATGCATCCTAGCATAACGTCTAATATCATCATCTGATGCATCACCAGGAAGTCTGATAGCTAAGGGAGCATCTAAACAACCCAATAATAGTCGCCCTCCCTTAATATCATCTATTTTAGGTCGAATGCCTAACAAGTCCTCACATATCGGCAGCCAATCCTCTGATTTTCGATGCGTGTCCACCCGTATAATAGGCTGTCCATCAATAGGAAGCCCCCATAATATCCCTATGTCCTGTAATGTGACGGTAGCCTCACCAATAGAAAGATGAAATGTGTGAGTTTCAGTTCGCCAACGCTCAACCAAAGCTATGACAAGTGCGTGGTCGAGTTGTATTTGACCTGTGCGCACAACACCACCAAAGCCAGCTTCATCAATGTACCTTTGCATCCTAGGATCAAATGGAATTCCTCTCCAAAATTCACCATCATGTCTCCGAACTTGTAATGGCCTATGATCTCCAGCACCTCTCCAAATATCTGTGGATCGATGGTGAGGCTAGCGTGTCAATACATCTCCAATAATAGGACCAGGAACAAATGAAACTAATTGTTCATTATCCATATGTCCTGAAATCCAAAAAAAAAATAACATTAATAGAAAAATAACACTTGGAAGGATTTAATTTCAAGCATACAAACCAATGATTTTTTAATTTCAATCAATATTAGACTACCATATCAAAGAATACCAAAATTCAATTATAACTCGAGCATCCATTTAAATATCTCGAACTATGATCAATTATAAGACAACCTTGATTGATTAGAAGACAACCTCGGGCAATTTTTCCTATTATGACCCGGAAGGTGGCAGGTTCGACATCTAGGAGCATCATCTTCTCTCTCATCCATCTCATTGTGAATATGTACTGTAGATGTGCATCCTTGATGTGTTGGATGCATACGGGTCATATCTCCTACTAATGAAAATGGTTCTGGGGGCCAATAGTCCTCATGTTGTATAGGATGAAATTGCCCACTATATGTCTTTAGATACAAGTTCTTGTGGTACTCCTGGCCAACAAGTGTAATAGGATTAATGCTCATCATACGACATGCAAGCATAGCATGTGAGCATGGGATACAAGTGATCATCCATTTACCACATGTGCACGATCTTTCTTTCATACATACCGTTTGAGTGTTTCTCCCTTTTCCAGATTCTTTTATGTGTGTCAATATATTGAAAATCCCATCACTTAAAGAGAATTGCATAGCACTATGTTTTTTGCCTTTAATTTCAACCTCTCGATATATCTTCCATGGCCTTTTTGGAAGTGGATGTCGACAATGTAGAGTATCCTCCTTCTTATCTTGAAAAATCTTAACTGTTCGAGTGAATACTAGTTCAACGGCAGCTCTAATAGGCAAATTACGAACACCTTTGATTGCATTGTTGAAACTTTCAGAAATATTAGTTGTCAACATTTCATGCCGATGCCCCCCATCATAAGCTAAGGTCCATAACTCTTCTTTCCCTATTTCTCTTAGATATTTAGCAGTTTTTGCATCAATCCTCTCAATTTCTGCCATAATTTTGGTGAACTTGCGCTTTTGAGGGGTAGAACCAGCATCCCAACACAATTTCTTTAGGTGTGTGTTATGAAACTTTGTGTTAAAATTACTCCTAACATGTCGCAAGCAAAGTCGATGAACAGCATATGGGGGTTGCCAAAGCCTCTGCAATCTAATTGCATTTAATATTCCTTTATGACAATTAGAAATCAAGCAAACTTGTCTTTCTTTAAGAACATGTTGATGAAGAAAACGCAAAAATCAATTCCAGCTTTCATTGGTCTCTTCATCCATATAAGCACATGCCAAAGGAAAAATTTGATTGTTTGCATCTTGCCCAACTGCAAGCAGCAACTTAGCCTTGTATGGAGCGTGAAGAAATGTTCCATCCACACTAATTACAGGTCGGCATGACAAAAAACCATCAATTGCTGGCTTGAATGCCCAGAACATATAGCCAAATGTCTTCAAATTTTCTAAACTGTATGGGTAGTGTTCCCAAACAACAATAGTACCAGGATTATAATATACCATAGCTGCCATGAACCTAGGTAGCTTTGTGAATGAGGTTGGCCAATCACCAAAGACCATTTCAATGGCTTTACATCGAGCAATCCATGCCTTCTTGTATGACACATCATAATGCAAAGTTTTTTTAACATGAGCTTGAACTTGCTTGACACTAGCAAGTGCATTTTCTTTAATAAAATCCACAATTCTGCGAGCAATGATCCTCGATTGAAGATGCCTATGATCATTTGATGATGCTGTTGAAGTGCAACTATGCTCTGGAATCAACTTAGTAATTTCCCAAGTTTTATGTGTAGCTTTCAAACAAGCTCTAAGTTGCCATTTGCAGCCTTCATCAAATTTTAAACATTTTACTTTTCATGCTATACTTCGACTCTCTTGAACTTGAAACTCACGGCATTGCTCCATAGACTGCCATCATCAATTGCTCTTTGTCACTGAATCGCATATGCTTGCGAATACCAGCACTATTTTCACTCCAAAAGTCTATACTTGTAGGAGATCCCCTACCAGTGACAATAAATTTGTCAAGATCTCCAATATATAAATAAAAAGGCATTCCAGGTGGATCGTAAGCAGGTAATTTAGGACTAAAAGTTACATTGTTACCAGTACAAACATTATCAAGACCATTGTCATTCTCAAAAGTGCATTGTTCATTTTCAACCTCTACATTGCAATCACTGTCTTCATCAGACTGCCCTTGTTCAGCATCAATGAAAGCATCATCTCTAGATGGCAAAGATACTTCATTCTGAACTAAGTTATGAATCACATCAGTCATCCCAAGTGCATTTCCAATTTCAGCCCCAACAATAGGTTCTTTAGCTGCTAAAATGGTTCTCATAGTTCCAATTTCTTCTACATTATGATCCAATTCAAATAAACCAGAACAGCCAACATCATCTTCTAGTAAAAGCACCTGTCTTTCTTGGTTAGCATAGGCAGTTTCATTATGTTTTGTATATTCAAGTGCATTCCATGACACTAAAGGAGTAGAAAATGATGATTGGATGGGTTTCAATGAAGGTGACATGCTACTCATAGCATGAAAAATGATATCATTATTTGAAGATGACAACCATTGTGCATCATGCTTATCTTGAAGAGAAGATTGAGTGCATGAAACTGTAGATGTAAGTACTATCGGACATTCAGTATCTTGTGTCAGCAAATTTATGTATGGAGCCATTTCCTTACTGGTGAAGATGTTATTGCCTTCCCGACAATTGCGAACTGATTCTTGTACAATGTATATGTGAACCATAGTATTTGGGTACTCAGCTACTAAAGAAAATATCATATCCATTCCCTCTTCGTTTATTATTAGTAATGGGCAGAATTTGAAATCCCATGGCCCATGATCAGGATATTTGCAGATGAGCTTCAAATCTACAGTTAATTTATCCACTCCAATATATGAGTGTATATTACTTAGTAAGTCTCCAAATCTTATCCTGTGGTTGATCGTAACTACCTTGCCAATTGGACCAATAAATCCCAATTCAGGATAATATTGGATGTGACCATCCCAATAGAGAGCAAGCTTCAATGGATGTTGAAGATCCATTAAAACATATGCTAACAAGCCTT